>NC_056601.1:34919024-34950012 GCF_018340385.1 Cyprinus carpio | reverse complement strand
AGGCGGTGCCCGATGCAGTGAGCCGAGGCCGTTCCAGAGGCGGTTCCCAAGGCCGTTCCCGGATGCCGTCCGAGGTCGTTCCAGAGTTGGTGCCCGAACCGAGCGCCTCACGTCTCCACAGGCCGCCAACACCTTCACGTCTCCACCGGCCGTCCAGAGCACCTTCACATCTTCGCAGGGCTCTTTAAGGCAGGTTCCGCTCTGGTCCGCATCAAGTGCCGGTTCATCCCTTGCCGTCGGGGGGGCACAACCGAATACGGATTCTCCGTGGCCACCTGAAATGCCTGGTCCCTCGTGGTTCCCCTGAACCTTTCGGTCCACCCTAGGCCCCCTGACTGACTGATCCACCTGGGCTGCCAGTGGAAGCATCCTCTGCCTGTCCCTGTTCCCCTACACGGCCTGGCCCTCATCCTCCCCCTGTTCTGCCTCCACCAGTCCACCTCCCGCCTGTTCTTTTGGTTTTGTTTTTTGTGTCTGAGGAGCATCCTGAAGCTGCTCCTTTATAGGGGTGTAAATGGTCACAGTGTCTGGTCTGTGTAACCTGGGTGTCCCTAGCAGTCTCACTTCCCCTTATCGTCACCCCAACTTCAGACTACATTTGCCCACAAGTCTTGTTGGTACTCATCACTGTTCATTGTATGCACTGTTTCCCACTTACGTTTGTTTGCACCTGTCCTATATATACTGGTTTTTGTTTCTTCTGTCTTTGTTACGGAGTCTTGTTGAATGTCACCCTAACATATTTCGTGTTTCCATTGCCCGAGTTTTTAGTTGCTTGTGTGGACTGCTTACCGATTTGTTTTGACCTTTGCCCTGGCTGATTGATGATTCTGGTTACCCCCAAAAAAAAAACCTCAGAATTGGATCCTACCGTTTTGGTGCATGTCGGTGACAGAGTCCTCTATAGTCCATGGGAAAGTGAATATTATATTATATAAAAAATATTTTATATAATATATATATAATATATATATATATATAAAAATATTATTTAAAACAGCACACAAAAAAACTTAGTTACATTGAAATTTTTTCCGACAAAAGAAAAAGGATTTTGGTTCTTTTGCTTGTTTAAAAACGTTTTATTTGGACATTTTTAGTGTGATGGCTGAAGCAGCAGCAGCAAACCGCAGGGCCCCTGCCGCTGGACACGCATTGGACTCAGCTCCCACTCAGCTCACCCAGCCTCGTAAACCTTCTAAAATTAACACACACTCATCACAACCTGTCTTCTGTAATGATAGACTTCGCCTCCGACATCGGTATTTCTATACGCCTCTATCTCTCTCGCTAAGGCAGTGACTGAGAGCAAAGTGTCAGTTATTTGTGGCACTCCATAAGTAAGGCTGTCAACTCTACTAGTCTACATTTACTAAACATCGATGAAGTGATTGTTTCCTCTTTAATACAGAGTGTGCCCTCCGGCCTCAGCCCATCAAACCAATTTTTGAGCCAATGTATTGTGAATGCAGCTTTCCAAAAGAAAACGCTTCAGTTTTTGAGGTGCTTGAAAATGTTCTTTGCTTGTCTTTCTGTACTGTGTTATATTCCCACTAGTCACCTGATGTAGCCATGTCTGGGAGGATCTAGTCTCTCAGGTGCAGCCAATGAATAATTATCTGCCCCTTAGTTTGGTGGTGTGTACCACTGAGCAGTTTTTCTTTCTTTCTACTCTCATTGAGCGAGATTTCCGTAAGTTTGGTATGTTTCCTGATTTGGAAGTGTTATTCCTTTTGTATCTGAACTTTGATGTCCATTTGTTTTGGGGTTTATCTTTGCATGTTGTGGGTCATTACATTCTGTACAATGTAATCAGTGTTCTGATTTTGTTAATTGTTTAATGCTGAATTATTGGATTATAGTATTTGGTATTTCATTGTTTGAAATACCAGATTTGTTTTAGAAAACACCATACAACTGTATAGTGATTTCCCATAATTGCAACCTGATAAATAAAGATTCATGATTGAGTACTGGATCATTTGTGTTTTAATGGACCACCATACTTTGCAGCAACTTTCCTGAACCAACGCACTTGCAAACTTTACAGTAACTTACAAGATTGTTATTAATTCACATTAAAATACAATCCTCAATTTAAATATCTTTTATGGCATGACACCCTTATCTAGTACTTGGGCTTTTATGCTAGTTAATAGAATTACATTATTTAGCTACTTTTCCCGTTGCCCATATAAATCAACGAATATAATCTATAAATTTCCAAAATGCTTTTCGTAAACATTTTTAAGAATCAGAATATTTCATATGAAATGTTACCCATTTTGGGAATATAAAGGAAAAATAAATAAAACATAAAGTTTATATCAGTTTTACAAAGTTCCTATGGTGGCTGCTGCTGGTGTGTCACACTGGCAAGCCTGCAATCCCCCAGTGTCCCACTTGTGGCCCCCTCAAAAATCCATGACTGCATGACGACCCTGATGTCAGTGTATTTTTCGATAAGTACGCTATGTTAGCAATAATATCTACAAGTACATTAACTGCCCTGTCTTGGTGTAGAAACCACAACTCTTTAAGTTGTCTAAGTTGGCACGGTCTCCCTGCTACTACTAATACAGTAGTAAGGCTTTCAGTCTGTGTAGGCATATTCTTACAAGTCAATTTTTCCTGTAGATTTTGTACCCCTTCCAAAAATTGCTCTGAGAAATTTTATGTTTATTGTCCTCCCCAACTGTTAGATGAAATTTACACCCCTGGATGCAATCGGGTGGGCAGTTGTGGTCTAATGAAATCTGCTTGAAGTGGTACATATGCAATAGACGTACTCCCGCAATCAAAATACGGGGTCAGTGTCTGAACATATAAACTTCCCGTCGTCCCACGTCACAAAGTGGAACGCATTCAGGGACAGATGTCATCCCAATAAATTAGAAGGATGGAAAGTTTCATGTTTTTTTAGTATAATTGCAATCAAGATTGTGAAACTGGTAAGCTGGACTGAGGGATGGGGCCAAGTGCATCAAGAGCACAGAAGCCACCACAACAAAGACGGTCAAGGAATTTTGCTACAGTTGTGCGTATCCTGGTGTAAGCCACTGCCTAACCCACAGAGCAACGTCAGAGGCATCTTACCAGGGCTAAGGGAGGAAGAACTGGACTGTTTGCCCAGTCTTGTGTCCAAAATCCGCTCTTTCAGATGAGAAGAGCAAGTTTTGTGTATTTCTTTTTGGAAACCAAGGTCTAGAGTCTGGAGGAAGGGTGAAGAAGCTAATAGCCAAGCAAGTCTTTGGAAGTCCATGTTTAAGTTTCTACAGTCTGGGATTGATTGGGGTGTCAATGTCAGCTGCTGGTGGTGGTCCATTGTGTTGTTTTGAAAACCAAAGTCACTGCACCCGTTTACCAATAAAATTTTGGAGCACTTCATGCTTCCTTCTGCTGACCAGCTTTTTGAAGATGCTGATTTCATTTTCCCAGCAAGATTTGGCACCTCCCACACTGGTCAAAAGCAAACCAAAAGGTTGGTTAATGACCATGGTGTTGGTGTGATTGACTGGCCAGCAAACTCACCAGACCATGAACCCCAGAGAGAATCTATGGAGTTGGTCAAGAGGAAATGAGAAACCATGAGACCAAAAAATGCACATGAGCTGAAGGCCATGGTCAAAGAAACCTGGGCTTTCCATACCACCACCTCAGCGAGTGCCACAAACTGATCACCTCCATGCCACGCCGAATTAAGGCAGTAATTAACGCAAAAGGAGCCCCCTACCAAGTATTGAGTATATCTACAGTAAATGAACATACTTTCCCAGAGGCCAACAATTCACTAAAATGTTTTTTTTTATGCCTTGCCCCCAGCCTCAATCCATTCCTTGTGTAGTTCCACTCAAATTCTTGAATTCGATTTTGCTTGACAATCCTCATAAGGGCTGCGGTTCTCCTCGGTTTGGTTGTGCATCTTATTGCTTCCACACTTTTTCCTTCCACCTCAACTTTCTGTTACCTGCTTGGATACATCACTCTGTGAACAGCCAGCTTCTTTGGCAATGAATGTTTGTGCTTACCCGCCTTGTTGAAGAGTGTGCAGTGATTGTCTTCTGGACCAACTGTGAGATCAGCAGTCTTCCCCATGTTTTGTGTAGCCTAGCCTAAACCAAACTGAGAGACCATTGTGAAGGCTCAGGAAACCTTTGCAGGTGTTTTGAGTTGAGTAAGCTGAAGTGGCATGTAACCATATTCTAATTTGTTAAGATAATTGGTTGGGTTTTTGTTAAATGTGAGCCAAATCATCACAATTAAAGAAGAACCAAAGACCTTAAACTACTTCATTCTGTGTGTGCACTGAATTTTTATTTAATACACAAGTTTCACACTTTGAGGTTGAATTACTAAACTAATCAATAACTTTTCCCACGACCATTCTAATTATTGAGATGCGACACCTGTAGATAACTTTTTAGGCGCCGGGGAGATAGTTTTTTGGGGTGTCGGCGACAGACGTTACAGTTTTATGTCGACTTTGGATTCAAGAATTTATCTTGTCTTATCTGTAAGTACAACACCAGACTCATCTTTTTTATTTTCTCCACAGATTGAGGTAGAGATCTGTCCAGCAGTTCCAGTGTAGTCAGGCTGTTCCTGTTTTTCCCTAAGCTGCCCTACCGGTAGTACTGTTTTTTTTTTTTTTTAATATTTTGTTAAATACCTTTTATGAATGCATTTGTGTTATTTGTTGAATGTTTGATTCAATTTGTATTCTTTATGGTTTAAAGGAAGGCGTAAACTGGAAATCTTAAGCAGCATCAATGTCTTGTGATTTTCTATGTTTTGGTTTCTAAAAAGTTTTTGTGCGGAAAAAAAAACTCAATGAGGGTGCCAACTATTGTAAACAATAAGAAAAAAGAAAAGTTGGCAGAAGTTTGGTGCCACTTTTCTCTTATGTTTGGTTTCACCAGTGTTTGTTTCAAATATTGAACAAGCTCTATAATTTAGTTATGAGGCCGTAACAGTGATGAACAAGCAGGTCCCAAAAGTTTAGTAATTTGTAATCAGTAATGGATAAATAATAATTTGTAAGTTATCAGTAAGTGTTGATCATTTGGAAAGAGCAGCCCATGTGTTACAGCTCAGTCAGTTGAACTCACAGCAGCATAAAGGCTAAACACTGTAAATATACTTTATAATGTGCTTCATGTGAGAGAGTCATATATGAATCTTACCCCAGTTTGTCTCCAGTTTTACAGGTGAGGATTCTGTAGTACATACTCAGAAAGAACCAGCAGGCTTCACTGAATCTCCTAGTCTATGCGTTCCATGTCAGGACTCAATTCTCTCAGGTGTGAGGGGTTTGAACTCAGAGCTGAAGCCAAAGCAGCACAACCTTCACTCACACAACCTGCAATTATACAACCTGTAAGAACAATGACACACTCTTCACTCTCTCAGATCAGATCAGTTTAGCTGTGAATCCATTATTAAAGATAAAGTACAAACTTAAAGCATAAATCAATATGTTTGATCATTGGGGTCCTTGAGGTCTAAATTTTCACAGAACACAAAACATGATCATAAAACATCCAAAGTCTCATTATTATATGCACTATATCTGTATTTTTCACTAGCAGGATCACGCCACACTGGCAAATGTCAGGAAGTAATCTTTATTGTTAAATATAAGGATGAAAGGGGAAGGGTAGGAGGGATAAAGGGAAAGGATGATAGGTTGATCCTAGGCATCCGTTGGTGGCCCGGGGAGGCTCTGGATGGGGGCTATTGTCTCGGAACTGTGCGGCAGAGTGATTAGGACGCCCCTAAGATTGGAGAGAGCTGAGGTTAGCTTGGGCTTGGCGGATGTCGTTGAGATCGTGCGAATTGTAAGATTGGTATGCTTGTGATGAACAGCGTCCAAGAAAGAATGTATCCGAATTGTGTTCTGGAGATATACCTGAGGTATAATTTGTTTAAATGTTTGCTGGACCAGAACCTAAGGGCCACTTTTCCCCAGTTTTCTGCGATGAATAGGGATCTCGGGGAGACGATTGGGCAGGGATTCTGGAGCGAACATACTCGGAAATGGGTTCGAACGGGCTGAGAAAGGATTGAGATGGAAGATGTAGATTGGGAATGATGCCCTAATTGGTTTGTTTTTAACTTCTCTAAAGCATATACAGGTGCTGGTCATATAATTAGAATATCATCAAGTTGATTTATTCATTAATTCCATTCAAAAAGTGAAACTTGTATTTATATTCATTCATTACACACAGACTGATATATTTCAAATGTTTATTTTTTTTAAATTTTGATGATTATAACTGACAATATGGAAAATACCAAATTCAGTATCTCAGAAAAATTAGAAATATAACTTAAGACCAATACAAAGAAAGGTTTTTAGAAATCTTGGCCAACTGAAAAGTATGAACATGAAAAGTATGAGCTGTACAGCACTCAATACTTAGCTGGGGCTCCTTTTGCCTGAATTACTGCAGCAATGCGGCGTGGCATGGAGTCGATCAGTCTGTGGCACTGCTCAGCTGTTATGAGAGCCCAGGTTGCTCTGATAGTGGCCTTCAGCTCTTCTGCATTCTTGGGTCTGGCATATTGCATCTTCCTCTTCACAATACCCCATAGATTTTTCTATGGGGTTAATGTCAGGCGAGTTTGCTGGCCAATGAAGAACAGGGATACCATGGTCCTTAAACCAGGTACTGGTAGCTTTGGCACTGTGTGCAGGTGCCAAGTCCTGTTGGAAAATGAAATCTGCATCTCCATAAAGTTGGTCAGCAGCAGGAAGCAGAAGTGCTCTAAAACGTCCTGGTATACGGCTGCGTTGACCTTGGACCTCAGAAAACCACACCCAAAAAAAAAAAAAAAAAAAAAAAAAAAAAAAAAAGACCAACACCAGCAGATGACCATGGCACCCCAAACCCATCACTGACTGTGGAAACTTTACACTGGACCTCAAGCAACGTGGATTGTGTGCCTCTGCATCTCTCTTCCTCCAGACTCTGGGACCCTGATTTCCAAAGGAAATGCAAATTTACTTTCATCAGAGAACATAACTTTGGACCACTCAGCAGCAGTCCAGTCCTTTTTGTCTTTAGCCCAGGCGAGACGCTTCTGATGCTGTCTGTTGTTCAAGAGTGGCTTGACACAAGGAATGCGACAGCTGAAACCCATGTCTTGCATAAGTCTGTGCGTACTGGTTCTTGAAGCACTGACTCCAGCTGCAGTCCACTCTTTGTGACTCTCCCCCACATTTTTGAATGGGTTTTGTTTCACAATCCTCTCCAGGGTGCGGTTATCCCTATTGCTTGTACACTTTTTTTCTACCACATATTTTCCTTCCTTCACCTCACTATTAATGTGCTTCGACACAGAGCTCTGTGAACAGCCAGCCTCTTTTGCAATGGCCATTTGTGTCTTGCCCTCCTTGTGCAAGGTGTCAATGGTCATCTTTTGGACAACTGTCAAGTCAGCAGTCTTCCCCATGATTGTGTAGCCTACAGAACTAGACTGAGAGACCATTTAAAAGCCTTTGCAGGTGTTTTGAGTTAATTAGCTGATTAGAGTGTGGCACCAGGTGTCTTCAATATTGAACCTTTTAACAATATTCACATTTTCTGAGATACTGAATTTGGGATTTTCCTTAGTTGTCAATTATAATCAGCAAAATAAAAAGAAATAAACATTTGAAATATATCAGTCTGTGTGTAATTAATGAATATACAAGTTTCACTTTTTGAATGGAATTAGTGAAATAAATCAACTTTTTTGATGATATTCTAATTATATGACCAGCACCTGTATATGAGGGGCGTTCCGGTGAGTGCATGGTGATGTCAGATATGCAGGAATGGATGGATGGGTTGATGGAAGGTGGATGAAGTTGGAGCAAATTCAGAGCATCTTAGAAAACTGAAGAATGCGAGAAGGAACATAGACTCCAAGATTCGATCGATGATGGGATTTAGATGTAACGATAAGATGAATATGCTAAGGTACTGGAGTTGAAAGAATGGCCGATTCTGGAGACAAGAGCCTGAATTTCTGAAGAGAGAAACGAGACAGTGAGTCAGCTGTGGTGTTAAGATATCCTGGTATGTGAGCGGCTTTGAGAAGGAATTGATGTTGAGCGGAAATTAGTGTAAGTTTGCCCAAGAATGGATGAAAGCTGTCATAAATGGCATGATAGCCGCCAAAGCCTATAGAGGGTGCAGCGTAGGTATACATTTGAATATCATCGTGGTTGGTGAGATATTCATTGTAGAAAAAGAAGATGCCGTTCCAGGATGAGAGAAATTGTTGCCAGAGGTGCATTTCTATTTTGCATGCATCGTCTAACATGGCTCGATGGGGGTGCTAGGCCCAGAGGTTTTCTCTTCTGATAAGTGGACACTGAGTTTGTTGACGACTATAATAAGGGTGGAGAGCCCTGATTGTGGTGGTGCTGATGGAGGTGTAACTACTGGAAAGTCATCGAGAAGGTGGATGACGTAAGAGAGTCTGTAATTATTAAGTAGAATCTAGAATAGCGCTTCTGAAAGAGAGTCAAATATCTTCGGGCTACTTCTGCAGCCGGTGAGGTGCACTGTGAAGTAGTAGGCTCCTTTCCAGGAAAACTCTGAAAAGATGACAGAAATGTGGATGGCTGGCTAAGGCCTTGAAGGCACTGGTGATTTCTGCTTTGGCTAGCCAAGCACCGTGGCCTGCCAAGCGGATGAGTTTGATAGCATGGCCAGTTGTAGCATATTGCATGGAAAAATCTGGAGCCAGGATGATGCTGTTAATGCCTGGAATGTGAATGCCATGAGGAGAAGACAAGTCAATTATTAATTGCTTTTTCCCAGAGTATTTGCGGGTGGCGATTCCTATGGGGCTGATGCGCGTGATGGGCAATGGTGGTTTATTAAAGGGGCCTATCATTAATCATTTTTAACTTCCTCTGCTAATAGCGTATCGACTTTATTGGGTTCTGACATGGCAGACTGGAGATTATGCAATATATGGGAGGTGTCGGAAATTATATCTATGCCTGGGGTGGTATCCATTTCTGAAGCCACTGATTAAGGATAGTACGAATTCTCCATCGGGATTATTTCTTAGTGCAGCGGCTAGGGCCTTTACCTTGATTGGGGTGCTTTGTTAGTCATTCTGTGGTGGTGTTTGATTGCAGGATTGTGGGGGCAGGAGCTTCTTGCATGGGCTCTACCACAGAAGGAGCAGGAATGTAGAAGCATGCAGTTGGAAAGGGGTTGAACAGCCTAAATGGTTGAAATTATTGCACACAATCCTTATTAGGAGGAGGGGGTGCTGCGGCAGATAAGTGGTTGAATATCGATGTCTTGCAAGGGCCTGCTGGCTTAGGGATAATGGGAGGAGGGGGTGCTGCGGCAGATAAGTGGTTGAATACCGATGTCTTGCAAGAGAAAGTTGGTTTGGAGGGGGGTGGATAATAGAGCAAGCTTCACGCTGGATGAGAGGGGGCTCCACAAAGTTCACACCGAGCTGGGGAAAACTCGGAAGTAGAGTTCAAAGTAGAAAGAGCCACAGTATGTTCCTTGGTTTGTGAACTGATGTAGGCGTCATGTTGCTTTGTGTTGCAAACAGAATGTGATAACTGTAAAAGCTAGTCCCGCGTGCCAAAGCGGACTGCCATGTCGCCGATGATGGAGTTGTCAAGTTCGGCTCAACAATCTGGATATACAAAATGTATGATATCGCAGAAAATAGAGAAAGCAGAGTGAATTCAGTAGGAGAGAGATTTTTTTTAACGTGAGGGGAACAGGATGGCTTAGCTGCATGGGACCTAGGCGGTTAGCACTTCTCTAGCCTGGCTAGTGGGAATGAGGAACTGATGGCTGAAGAAGATGAGCTAAATCAATGTAAATGGCAGCTAAAATTAGCGCACACAGGGTTGTGGAGATGGGAGAAGGATGATGAGCTGCTGAAGTTGCCGAATAGGTGTCGCCACTGTGGCTAAAGTAAAAGGGGTATTGCTAAATGACATAATGTGAGGATGTTGGGGAAGGGAGGGGTTGGGATGGCGGGGGGGTTTTTTTTTTGTTAAAGGATATAAACAGTATGGAAGAAAGAAGAGTTGGAGATTGAGGATATCCAGATTGGCCAGCGCAAAGTATAGCCTCTTGGGGCACTAGCTGGGGTATCTGGACTGGAAGAATAGTGGAAGGAATATAGAAAAAACAGGAGCTGTATTACTGTGTACGGCTGAAGGAAGGGTAGAGGAACGGATGAAAGGATAATTGTGGATGGGGATATGGATTAATTTTTGAACACAGATGAGAAGAGAAAGATGACATGATTTAAGTGAAATTTGGGTGAAGCAGTTGTAGGTGTAGTTATGACTTGTCCTCAGCTGGGGGGAGCTGGCGCTGCTGTCTGAAGCTGCGGTGGAGGGATGTGCTGTGTGATGTCCCGGGTGACGGAAGGTGGCCGGCTTGTAGATGCTTTTGTTTATGTAGAAGTTTTGGTGGATTCTAAGTATAGGTGGTATAGTCTTGCTTTATTATCCAAGCGATTGAAGTGAAATACCTTTAAGTGTGCGTTGAAGGGAAGTCACGGTCCAATTCGAAATGTCGTCATTGGTTCTGGGGGATGCATGGCAAGATTGCTATCGGGAGTTGTGCGCTGGGGAAGCGGGTGCTGACAAGGAGAGCAAGAAGGCCAGTTTTCCGCATCTGCGATGGGTATAATTGTCTCTGTTTAGACGATCTTGATGCGGGAGATGAGGGAGCCTGTGATCATGCTGGAGTTGAAGAGTTTTCTTGAGGGGTATTAGAGCGAGAATGGTCAGGAGGTCGAGGAATGTGCACAACTGATTGCAAGCACTACAAAGTTTGGCTTGGGTTTGGATTGCTGCGAGCTAATCCTCGGTGGAGAGGAGTTAGACTCGAACAGATCATCGTCTGCATCAGGTGAGGTAATCTGTATCTCTGGATCCATAGTTGTGTCGAGAGAACAAGATGAACAGTGCTGAAGTGTCGGCCTGAAATAAGTACGTTTTGGAAATTGAGGTGATTGGATGAGGTGGCTGAGTGAGGCGTGGCCCTGCTCCTGAAACTCAGTTAAATACTAATAAACTCACTTTATACAAAAATGTCTGTCTTATGCAAAATCTCTCTTCATTGATGACACTATTCACTACATAGCATGTGAGAGTCATATATAATCTTACCTCAATTTCTTCAGTTTACAGTGAGGACTCTGTATTACATCAGAAAGCAGCTTTACTGAATCTCCTAGTTTATTCCACGACAGATCCAGATGTCTCAGGTGTGTGGGGTTTTAATCTCAGAGCTGAAGCCAGAGCAGCACAACCTTCATATGTGATGCCACAATAAATCAACCTGTAAAGAACAATGACACTCTCTTCACTCTCTCAGATCAGAATACATTTTTAAAAGATAAAAATACAATTTTAAAAAACAAATCAAATATGTTTGATGGATCATTGGAGACATTGAGGTCTAAAATGTCACAGAACACAAAACATGATCATAAAACATCCATAAAACATCTCATTCAAGCAAGGTAAATCATATTTCTTATATGCACTATATCTGTATGCTGATGCAAAATATCTATCTTATTCAAAATCTGTCTTAATTAATGACATAATTCACAAAATAACATGTGAAAGTCATATATGATCTTACCTCAGTTTCTCCAGTTTACAGTGAGGATTCTGTAGTACTCAGAAAGCAGCTTCACTGAATCTCCTAGTTTATTCTCAGACAGATGCAGTTCTCTCAGGTGTGAGGGGTTTGATTTTAGAGCTGAAGCCAGAGCAGCACAACCTTCATCTGTGACGCCACAAATAAATCAACCTGTAGAGACATGAAAATCATGCATGTTAACCACTATTAAACAGCTATCAAAAAAGCAATCAAACAACCTCCAATGCAATGAATAGCAACTTGCAATTCCAATATAATTAAATTAATTCATACCATGCGAAAAAAAACCGGGCAGATGTATTTCTTTAAAGGGAACCAATTATGCCCCTTTTTTTTTTTTATTTTTACAATAAGTAAAATTTGTCTAAAAAAATATCTGTTTTGGTGTGTATTACTTTAAATGCAAATGAGCTGCATATTCCCACCCCGTCTGCAGAAGAGGGCGTAGCGTATACATCTCTACTTTGCATACCTACAGCAATAACAGTCAGTAGAAGCAACATGACTGAGAGCAAGAGAACCGGTGTTTAGCCATACAGATGAAGGAGAAACTCTGGCAGAAGAACACCTATAAGAATGAACCAGGACATCTTGGAATGCAAGAGTTTTTACAGCCCATTTGCAATGATGGAAGAGCAACACACATAAACACAAGCAAAACATAGTACACTGGGATTGCTTACAAGCCATTGTTGATGTTACAGCTGCTTGATTGTGGAGAAAATGGAGGACAGCATACAACCAAACACAACTCACTGATGGCAGAAAACTACGGCAATGCAGGGCTGTCAATCTGCCACCGTGGGCGGGGCCTAAGCAGTGTGATGTCATATTGCTTTGAGAATCAATAACATATGCCTAATGAGACTGATTTGGTTTAATAGGGATTAAAAAATAAGTGGGTGGATTTTTTTTCATTTTAGGGTTGATTGTCTTCACACACTGCAACACACATTTCTGTCCAAACACCATGCAAAGTTGAATTTTGCATAATAGGTGCCCTTTAATGTCAAATTATCCAAGTTTCAAGGGCAAATTTACACAAATAAAAAAAGTTTAGACTGGAATAAATCAACATTTATCTATATTTATCTATTAGTAAAACTGTAATAGTATGTTATTGCAACTGAGTCCAAATGAAATGAATTTAAATCAACTTTTAGGTTTAACTTTAAACTGGTTTAACATGTTTTAAAACTGATCCGCATGCTGGACTGTGAACTGACAGACAGTTCATGTTAGGGGTGGGCGATATTCCAGTAGACACAATTAACTGGTAAAAAAAACATTGGACTATTGTCTTTATTGCAGTTTTGCACTCACATCACTTTGCCGTGCACTGTGGTCACGAAATGTATCATTTGGCAAAAAAAAAGCATTACTGTTTAAAAACAAGTGATTTTTAGCTGCTGGAACGCTCAAATTTGTTGCTTTATTGGCTTCGAAAGGTTTAATACATATACTTGTATAAATCAAAATGCCCATCTTTGCAAGCCTTCTCATAAACACAGTATTTAGTTCTTAAGTGAAAGTAAACAGCTAAGAAACATCATTCAGACACACAGATCTCGGGGACTCAAGGCTTCATATTCAGATTGCTGAATAATACCCATTTTCAGTGACTGAAAACCAAATGTTGGTCACCTTGTATACTGCCAATACTTATTTTATTTAAAGAACAATGACTGAAGAATAAATAATGTTGAAACTAGAAAACCTGAAATATTTATATGCAACTTCTCTGACTTTGGTTGAATGCCTGATAAAAACTTTTACAGTGTCACTGTATTGCAAACACCAAAATGCTGAACACTAAAATAATAGCTACAGCACTTAAGATTTATGAGCTTTTAACTTTTTTTCTTAATGTTTTAACAGTGAAGTGATTGTTTTCATTGATACTTACTGAACTGATCTGGATTCTTTAATCACAGGCAGCAACTTCTGAAGAACTTTGATATTTTCAGAATTATTCATTCCTTTAACCAAATTTATCAAGACGAAACTCATTCAGTTTCTCTTCTGATGTCAACAACACAAAAACTACAGCTGACCACTGAGATGAAGAGAGTTTGGCTTCCTTAATTGTTCCAGATCTCAGATACTGTTGTATTTCCTCCACTAGTGAACGATCACCCAGTTCATTCAGACAGTGAAACAGATTGATGGATTTCTCTGGAGAGTCAATGGTCCTGATCTTCTTCTTGATGTACTCAACTGTTTTCTCATTGCTGTCAGAGCTGCTTCTTTTCAGTGTCATTATTCGCTGTAGGAGAATCTGATGAGACTCCACTGACAAACCCAGAAGGAACCGCAGTAAAAGATCCAGATGTCCATTTTTACTCCGTAGAGCCACATCCACAGCTCTTTGATGCAGCTCAGAAAATGAAACATGTTTTGATGAATTGAGTTGAAACAAGTTCTTCATTTTAGACCGCAAACTCTGTTTGGTGCTTTGTCAAACACATTTCTGTTATGGTTTTGTACAGGAGAGGTGCACATATAGAGCTGCTAGATGTTCCTGAATGCTCAGATGAACAAAGCAGAAGACTTTCCCCTGATAAAAGCCAAACTCCTCTCTGAAGATCTGAGTGCACAATCCTGAGTACACTGATGCTTCTGTGCACATCGATGCCACACTCTCTCAGGTCTTCCTCATAGAAGATCAGGTTTCCTTTCACAAGCTGCTGAAAAGCCACTTTCCCCAGTTTGAGGATCATGTCTTCATCGGTCACCTTCTTCTCATAGTCCTTCTCATGTTTGATGTCGGTCTGAAGGATCAGGAAGTGTGTGTACATTTGAGTGAGAGTCTTGGGAATATCTCCACTCTCTGCTCGACACACAATATCTTCCCCAGAACAGCGGCTGAGATCCAGCAGAACACTGGGATGTGGCACATGATGTAGAGGCTCCTTGATGACTTCAGGTGTGAGATGATTGTATTGGCCAGACTCTGATCACTGATACTCTTCCTGAAGTATTCCTCCTTCTGTGGCTCACTGAAGCCTCGTACCTCTGTCACTCGCTGGACACACTCAGAGGGGACGAGATCAGCTGCTGCTGGTCTGGAGGTGATCCAGATGAGAGCAGAGGGAAGCAGATTCCCCACAATGAGGTTCATCAGCAGCTCGTCCACTGAGGCTGATTCAGATATATTACACAGTTTCACTTTGCTCTTAAAGTCCAGAGACAGACGACACTCATCCAGACCATCAAAGATGAACAACACTTTATATTCATCATTGGATATCTCAATTTCTTTAGTTTCAGGGAAAACGACATGGAGAAGATCTGAAAGACTGAGTTTTTTTTCCTTCATCAAGTTGATTTCTCTGAAAGAAAGTGGAAAAATGAGCTGGACATCCTGATTCTCTTTCCCTTCAGCCCAGTCCAGGATGAACTTCTGCACAGAGACTGTTTTTCCAATGCCAGTGACTCCCTTTGTCAGAACAGTTCTGATGGCTTTGTCTTGTCCAGGTAAAGGTCTAAAGATGTCATTGCATTTGATGGCTGTGTCCTCTGCTGCTGCGCTCCTGGATGGTGTCTCAATCTGTCTCACCTCATGCTCATTACTGATCTCTCCACTCTCGCTCTCTGTGATGTAGAGCTCTGTGTAGATATCATTCAGGAGTGTTGGGTTTTTCTGCGTCGCGGTTCCCTCGTACAGACGCCCAAACTTCTTCATCATATTTGATCTAAATATGTTGAGGACTTCATGGCTGGAAAATTAAAATACCACATTATTACACAAGTTACAGAGGTACAAATACAGAGCAAAATGTCTTTTTGTTTTCTGTGTAAATGAGACACTGAACATGTATGTATTTGAGTAATGTGTGACTGAAGCATTGCAGGAGTGACATGTACTACTTTTTTTTTGAGGGGGCATGAGTGAAGGCGAGGGGGTGGGGGGGGTTTGGGGGGTTGGGGGAGGGTGGGAGTGATTATAATACTTGTCAAGACACACAGCAGCCATATGTATAAGTATAACTGATAGGCTTATGTTTTATTTTATTTTTTTCCTTTTTATTCCCAAACGTGTTATATCATGAAATATCTCAATTTTGCACCTTTATAGATTAAGTAGCTATAATGGGCGATGAGCAAGCCTAAAAGTGGAATCCTATTAACTACGCATAAAAACAGGTTACGTATATAACCATGGTTCCCTGAGAGGGGAACAAGGCACTGTGTCCTCTTGCGGTCGCTATGGGGAACGTCTTCGGCGTGACCGGTGTCTGAAGTGCACATCTAAACATGACAATAACATTGGCCTGCGACACACAAATATATCATTTCCAATCCGACCAAACTTGAATTGTGTCCTCTAGTGGTCACTATGGGGTTCCCATTATGCTATGGTGTCCATCGTCTCATTCCCTTCTCATAGAACCATCAGTGTCTCATTCCCTTCTCAGGGAACCATGGTTACATACGTAACCTGAGACATTCCCATCCAAGGTAACATCAAACTGCGCCCTCTAGCGGTCACTATGGGGAATGGTATGCCCATGCTGCCATGCTAAGGGAAGTGCATGCCAAGCACCAAAGCGAGCACCAACTCTAGTACCAACTCTGCTAAGCTATGGGAGTTGCCCCAATGACACCTTGATGGCTGTCAGTGACATTATCCCTTGAGCAAAAGGCCTGAGCTGCATACCCCAATAACTTACCTATTAAGGGCTGGGCCTGGATGCATGAACCCAGGGCAGAGCTCGAAGGCTTTGAATCAGAAGCTAAGAGATTTCTTTAAGGGGATACGGCCTTTAAGGACAATAAACTAGACTCTGACCTGTCACCCAAGGGGCTACCGCCAGCTCAGCATGACCTTTCTCAAAGGAACTGACTCGACATGTCCTTGGTAGCAAACACCCTGCTCAGAGAGGTATCACCAAAAATAGATAAGTAGACTAGGGCCCAAGGTGAAAACCCGGGCCTGAGCCAACTCAGAGAAAAGGCACAGGGCTGGCAGGGCGTAACCCATACTATACAGTATTTTAGAAAAGTGCGCAGGACTCTTAGCATGCACACTTACCACAAAGTGGACTTTAGAAAGTGCACAGAAGCTCAGTGTTTGCACCTGCCATAATATGTATTTTTAGAAACGCCATTACTAAGGGGTGAGCCTGGCCCAAGGAACTGCCTTGACTGGTTCTCAGTAGCAAACACCCTGCTCAGGAAGTTATCACCAGAGATACATAAGTAGAGGAGTTTAGAAAAGTGCGCAGGATGCTTAGCGTGCACACTTACACAATGTGGATTTTAGAAAGTGCACAGAAGATCCGCGTGTGCACTTACAATAACATGGATTCAAGAAACACTGTTACTAAGGGGTGACCGAAGAGGCGAATGATCAATACCTCAGGGGCAAAGTTCCTAGCTCTCTAAAGAGAGGAGGACTCACATGATCTGCCCAGGAGCGGCAAGCTCATAAAAGACCCTCCCACAGTGAGGGGAGCACTGCCATGTCCGGGGAGCAGATTGACCGAAAATGGGACACTTTAGAAATGGGATCCAGCTCAGAAGGGGATCACACATTCCAACAGCAACAGGGTCCCACCATAGAGGCAACTGATCAAGGAGGCAACAGGGATGTGTCTAACAACTCGGGGGCGAGTCACTGGTTCGACCATAAGAGCAGTGTGACAGGGAGGTCAAAGTGGGCCTAACCATCTATCGAATCTGCAGAGCAGAGCTAAGGAGAGAAGCCACTTAATGCCTCAGTGAGAGGAGCTCTACTCAGAGAATGTGCATGATGGTTGAGTGGATGACTTAAATCTCACGAGGCCCCTCGGGGTGAGACATGAGTATGATCAAGGAGGCTCCTGCAGAAGCCTAGTGACTTGGCTGCATGATCTAGCAAGCATGAGGCCGAAGATGTAGGACTATCTTCCAGCCTGGATGAGAGTGAGACCATCGCCACAATTGGTTTCTGACTTCAGCAAGGGAGGTGCTCACAGAGATCCTAACCCTGTAACAAAGTCAAAGGTACAAAGACATGTCCAAGTAAAGTTGTGGAGGAACGTTAGTTAGTGAGCCACGTAAAACTAGTCATAGAGAGATGAAATAGATCGTACACACCCACCACGGCTCCCCCGCATGACTCAAGTTCACAGATATATTCTGAAGATGAACGACAAAAAACACCTTGGGTCTTGAGCATCAGTAGGTAGTTCTATGAGACATAGGAACTAACCAAAACATCATAGGTCCAGCATGAGAGACTGCAATGCAAGCGCAGGAGGCTCGAGCCTAACCCTCCTCCAGGTGAAGTGATGGTGGCTTCAGGGGAATTAAGGGGAGGAAGATGAGAGCAGATGTTAATACCCTCAGATGGAGGTGAGTAGATGTTTCAAGTTTACTCTGGTCTGGACGAGGGTGTTGAGAACAGGTTGAGAGAACTGGTGAGAACTGAGAGAATGGATTGAGAGAACTGGTTGAGAGACTGGTGTTGGCCTACTTGAAGGATATTACTGGACCATTACTGGACCCCCTGCAGTTTGCTTACTGAGCAAACAGGTCTGTGGATGATGCAGTCAATATGGGATTGCACTACATCCTCCAACATCTGGACAAACCAGGGACTTATGCAAGGATCTTGTTTGTTGACTTCAGCTCCGCTTTCAACATCATCATTCCAGACACCCTTCAGAACAAACTCCCACAGCTCTCTGTACCCACCTCCATCTGTCAGTGGATCACCAGATTCCTGACAGACAGGCGGCAGCTATTGAGGATGGGAAAACTCAGATCCAACACCTGCACCATCAACACCGGAGAGCTCTCAAGGCTGTGTTCTCTCCCCACTGCTCTTTTCTCTTTACACAAAATGATTGCACCTTTAAATACATAGGAGCCAGGAGAGTCAAGATGGTCCAGAGCATAATGCAGTCCTAAATTGACCGCATCATCTAACCGAGCGGTTTTGCCCTGTAAGCAAACTGTAGTTGATCAAGATAAGGAGCTGTAATAGGTTTAAGATGTGACAAAACCAACCGCTCCAAACATTTCATGACCACTGATGTAAGGGCCACCGGTCTGTAGTCGTTTAGGTCCACAGCTTTGTTTTTCTTCGGCACTGGAATAATGGTTGATGACTTAAAACAACTCGGAACCCTGCATAAAACACTTGATTAAAAATGTCCGTAAAAACTGGAGCTAGCTGACTAGCACAGTACTTCAGGGTGGCAGGTGAAATCCCATCAGGGCCACTCGCTTTCCTTACATTTTGTCGGCTGAATAGCCGATACACATCCTTCTCCTCAATTTCAAAGTCAATATCAGAGGTGACTTAATCTTGAGGGCCAATGTTCTCCCCCTCTCTGAGTGTAACACCCCCGGGAGGAAAAGGGTGAGGGCATGGAGATTTCTCAAATCTTGTATAAAAAACATTGAATTCATTGGCCAGTTTAGCAGATGGAGTGTCTTGTTGTTTTTTATTTTTATAGCCTGTCAAGTTCTTCAGCGACCTCCAAGCTGAGGAAGAGTCATTAATGCCAAATTGTTCCTCCATATTCACTTTATAGGCACTTTTTGCTTTCCTAATAGCTTTATTTAACTTTTGTCTGGCCAGCCTGTATTCATCTCCATTTCCTTCTCTGTAGGGCCTGTTCTTTGGTTTCCCTGAGCAGCCTAAGGGATTTTGTGAACCAGGGTTTGTTGTTATTATATTTCACCACAGTTTTGGTGGGAATACAAGCTTGCTCACAGAATGAAATATATGAACACACAGTGTCAGTATATGATCCAAAAGAGTCACAAGAAGCACGCATGGATTCCCAATCAGTGGTATCTAAACAGACCTGTAACATCCCATTGCCTCTGTCCGTCCATCTTTTAGATGTATACTGTACCGCTCTTGCTAGTTTTAGTTTTTGTTTGTAGATGGGGACCATCTGAATTAAACCATGATCTGAGTTCCCAAGAGGGGCACGGGGAAAGTGAACGATATGCTGCTTGTGAACAGAATAAAAATTATCCAGTATATTTCCTCCCCGGTCGGACAACTAACTAGCTGTTTAAATTTGGGCAGATCATGTTTCAAATGACATGCATTAAAGTCACCCATAACAAGTAATACAGAGTCAGGGTGCTTATCCTCAATGTTTATAATCAGCTCCGTTAGAACGTACTGCGCTTCCCGTGTGTTAACTTCAGGTGGAATATACACACAACCAAATATAACAGAGGCAAACTCTCTAGGGGCATAAAATGGCCTGCAGTCTATAGCCAGGAACTCCAACAAAGGGCAACAATGTTTGTATAATACTGAAACGTCAGTGCACCAATCTAAATTAATATAACAGCACAGACCTCCCGCCTGATGTCCTCCCCACTTCGTCCTTTGTCACGGTCGGCTCTGATTAAGTTAAATCCAGGTAATTCCACCGCTGATCCGGAATGTCCATGTTCAATGTTCCAGGTTTCGGTGAAAGCCAAAAAGCCGAATTCCCATACGGAAATCTCGGCTGGTCCTTAACAGTAGATTAAGCTCTTCGATTTTGTTACTGAGAGAGCGGCACGTTTAGACAGGCAGACAGCAGGGAGAGGAACCCGGTGTCCCCGCTTCCTCCACCTGTGGAGAGCCCCAGCTCTCCTCCCTCTCGGCTCGGCTGCGTCGCTTAACTCTTGTCGCTGACCTTAATGATATCCTCCTCAAAAAGTCCAGCAATTCGGGGATCAAGCTGACAGGGGCCCCATTGTTCCCCTAATGTTTCATAAGCATGTCACGATTGTAGCTAAACCGCATATTTTAGAAAAAACACCAGCGAAACAACAGCAAAAAAAAAAACAAACAAAACACACAAGCAACCTGAAACGCGCGGCGGCCTTCTGCCCCTGCATAAATGTGAGGCGCCACTCGAGCATCTAAGCATAAAACATTTTTTTCCCATTGCCAGCTTCAGCTTAAACAAGATAACACATGACTCATTACCTTTTTTCTATAATTAATTCTTGGAATTCATTCTCTATCTTTAATCATTGACTCTTCAAGAATAAGGAGTAATACATATGCTATCTCTTTATGTATTACAGCTGACATCGATGTAAATAATGCAAAATGAATGCACAAAAAATGGACCTTTGTTGGAATGAAGGACCTAATAGGCAGTTATTGTCTAAAAAATCGTGTGCTGAAACGTATGGATGTTGGACGAAACCAGACCTTTTCCAGGCCCTTCTCATCTCTCCACATGGAGATTCAGGAAGAAAGAGAAAGGCCTCGCTTGAACTGGAGGGCTTATGGTTGGAAAGGGGAAGAACGCTACATCGAAAACAACCCTGAGGTGCCACTATCTTTCTTGGAACGCTTCCACCGCGAGGCTTGACTTGCTGTGTTCCATACATCCAAGCAACTAAGCATACGCAGTGGCAGGAGGAACATGAGGGGGGGACTTAGGGTCTCATCTTCTTCAATCTCATCTAGCCAATCCTGCCTCTTTCGCTTGGAGAGAAGAAGACAGTGCACTAGCTGCGGGGTCAGACGATGTTAGAGAAATTAGAATACATCAGTCCAGCAGCTCACTCTCGTTGGTGACCGATGAGAGTGAAAGGTAAAGGGTCCCTTTAACCAACTCATCAGCCTCTCCACAGCTACACTTTCCTCCGTGCCTCAGGCAGCGGATGGGGTCTCTGAACCACGGGGGCCTGAAAGCTGTCCCTCTTTCATCAAAAAGCGAGAGACAAACGAGATCAGAGCGTGTTTTCATGTTAGAAAACCCCAAAGTGCACGCCCCTCAAGGAACATCGGGGACAACCTGCTCTTCACCCAAACAGAAGACGCCAAAGATTGTGTGTCATCAGGTTGTCAAATGACGAGGGACACAGATCTGCAGACTTCTTAAATGCCTTACTATTGTCACCATTGTAAAGAAGAATAATTGTTCTTACCAGAATGCACACTTTCCCCCCCCCAACACTACAAAACAGTCCCTTGAAGTGAACAAAGAGGATAACATGTTCCTCCGGCGCCCTTTTATACTGTGGTTGCGCCTGCGATGCAGTCATTGCTGAAGGGAACCCATCTTTTTACTTCTAAAGGTCCCCTAAAGTGCCTGAAACACGCACGCATTATTCTATGTGGTGACGTAATTTCAACTGAAACAGGAAGAGAGGGCGGAAACATATCTAGCAGCCCCGCACCCTTTTTTAAAATGGGTGGCCCCCAATCGCGTTTGTTTATATCTGCTTGGCCAGAGCCATTTGAGCTCGGTAAAGGAGCATTTGACAGGCACAGTCTAATAGATTTACCCCATAGATTCACTATGAAACTCTTAGTATAAAAAACAATAGTGGTCATAATCATGCTGAGGCTGTGTAGTTGTAAAAGTTTTTAATATATGCTGAGTTTTTAAATATATGCTGACTCAGACTGTGCCCGCTTCCTCGGTTTGCATGAAAACAAAGTGAAACCAGACCTCATTTGCAGAAGTCAAACGCTTATTAACACTTGTCTGACCTCATTCGCCTACGCTGTGCACTAGGAGCCATCCACTCTTGTACAGGAATACTACACTGTGAACAAGTGACGGATCTCAGCCAAAGCTGTCAGCGTCTATAAATAGTGCAGGGGGCGGGCACTTCGGTATTAGAGAAAGCATTTGATTGGTCAGCAGATTAGCTGAGCATAAATGAAGTAGTACGATTGTGACGTCAAAAAATAGTTTCATGCCATTTTGGTTGGGAAGTAATGAACTACAAGCTTTGAATGCTTATATCTTCTAAATGTTGAATTTTGGCACGGTTTTGGAGCACGCTGCCTTAAAGATAACCCTTAAGAAAAAGAAAAAAAAGCAAACGAACATATTGATAACTAATCACCCAAAAAAACTTGAATTGTTTGATTATTCATGGGGACTCTAAGATATGGGTGTCATCCATGCCATAAACATATTTTTAATACAACTCTGACTTTGTATCCGTTTATCTATTTCATGTGAATTTAATAAAATCATTGTATTTACTAATTATAACACTCAGTGATGGATTGAACAAAACACAGGCATTTCAGAGATTCGGGTAGATCTGAACGCCTTCTATTGGTCATTGCATTTCATACGCTCACAACAGAAATCGTGTGTGATGGTTATAATGCTGTAAAAGCGCTGTAAAAACGCACCTGTTTCTGGCTCCAGCACCAGCCAGAGCACACATGCAGATTTTGAATTTGGCAGATGATGCTGTGTCGCACTGCACGTTCTAATCACGCTGGAGTGATTGTATGAAATATAAAAAAACTATTATTCAGATATTTTTTGTCTTTTTGAAGCGCAATGCATAATTGGACTTGGCTCAGAAATCTGAGGGGGCACATGGCATGATTTACATGGGCATGACAACCTCTGATGCATTGCATTAAAAAATACCACAACTTACCTTACATCAGGATACGTGCCGTCTTGTGTTTGATTCATAGGCTGGTCATATATTTCACAGACAGGTTTTTTCTGACATCTGATCTGTGTGCAGGATTAACCTTGAAGCCAGAATCACAACACTGTGACATTGGTGACATTTTTCACATTCCTTTATACACGTTGTTGTGCTTTTTTAAAATTGAACTGCTCATGTCACAACTGTAACAAAATTAAACAAAAACTACCATTAAATACATGTAATAATAATTCTACTCTGACAGTTTGATTTAAAATGTTCCTATAATCATATATTTTACAAAAACAAACAAAATAAAACTAAATAAACTGAGGTTAAACCTTGTGTCATCACCGTAACATTAAATGGATGTGCACTAGCTTTATCCCTCTACTCATAGACACACAGCTGGGGCGCTGGATCTGATTTCTTCTGAGTGAACTGAACTATAACAGAAGAGAGAGAGGAATAAAGCTACGCTAAGTACTTTCACAGATGTGTCTATCTGTGTGAGTCAAATGTTAAAATATCAAAATTAAATAAGCAAGTGATAAACGACCATAAATATTTCAATTATGTCCTGTTAATGAAATATTGTACCTGAATTGGTTTGTGTTGATGATCTTGTAGACTCCCATCACTCTTCATAAAACACACAACTGGGCTCTGCTTCTGATCTCTTCCATTCAACTGAACGAGTACAAAGAATCCTTTCAATAACGGTATTAACATTTTAAGTTAAAAAACAATTATGAGCTTTGCATTTTCACTGTGTTGATACAGAAACCATAAACTGAACGGTTCTTTCATACAGTCTCGGCCAACAATAGCTAATATGAATACCATACTAACGCAGATACCTACAATCAAAACAATTTTTACCTTTTAATTTTAACTAGTTTCCACACACACACACAAAACGATGGCATCCTTTCAAAATAAATGGGTTATTTAATATAGTATACATTCAAATGACCTGCATCCTGGAGAAAATCTTTATCTCGGGGTGTTTGTGTGTCATCCATGATGAAAGCTGAACAGACCCTCAAACACTTCGGAATGAGATCATCCAACACGTACTGTTCACAATCACATGCACAATGTTAGTCTTGACGTTAAAAACACAAATACTAATTTGAACGACAGAAAACACGAAACAGCAACGGAGAATTAATATGAATGCAGGAAGTCACCTGCGGTTATTGATGTGACGTTTGAAACCACATCTTTCCCGAGCTCGTGTAGACTAAATGATCGGTCCAGATGATGCCTCGATTCAGGGCTTGTTATTGACGTAGAAATCAGTCATACAAGTAATATGGAGAATGCTAGATAATTTCTGGAAAATATGAATATATGCGAATTCATATATGTATTGCACTATTTTTTCTGTTCATGTATGTATTACACGATTCTTCTATCTATGAAATTTTTAGCGTCTCTTCATCCGAAAAAGCTTCGTTTTCCACAGGCTTTTTGGTTGCTTTATTTTATACTAAACCACGAGATGGCGCTGTTATCTAAGGGGAGGCCCGTTTCCGCCACAGTTAGAAAAAATATGATTCTGTAAGTCTCATAATAATGAGAAACTTTCTATTAAAAACAAATAAGGGGAAAAAAAAACTATATATATATATATATATAGATATATAGATATATATATATATATATATATATATATATATATATATATAGATATATATTAGTTCAGCCTTTCTATATTTTCTATATTATACACACAGTCAAATATCCATTATAAAAAGAAGCATAAATATTATACAATGAACATAGTGTAAATTATTTTAGTGCTTTGGCATCACTATCCAAGTAACATTTCAAGTCTTTAAAATAAAATAAATAAATAAATAAATAAATAAATAAAATAAAGAGGTTTCACAGACAAAAATTTGCACTTATGTAAAAAAAACTGGCCTAGAAACAATAAATAAGAAACTACTTGTCTTTTTTAACTTATTGTTGAAGTTATAAAAACTTAATAACATCCTTAAACAACAACCCAAGAATATGTATTACAGATAATACAACACCTACAAACACACAGAATTTCCTCTAAAACATAGCTATAAATTAAACACAATCCCAAAAAAAAGTTGATGACAGACTCATCTTCCACTCACACAAAAAGCATCAAAGGGGAGCCTTCTCAGGAACCTGTTTTTTTAAATATACTAGATTGACATGAGGTCATACAGGAACAGGAGCGTTTACAATGTTGGAGGAGGGGAAAGAAAGGGACAGAGATTGCGAGAGGGACCACTAAGAATAAACCCATAATGCAATGGGCTGAAAAATCCATAGCTGACTCCCATGCCTTTCAGCGAAGTTCCTCTATCAGGTTTATCAACAGTCCCCTGACACAAACCGTGAGCAGATTGTATCACACAAACAAAAAAATTTCCCACTACCTCTTCGAGCTTTATTAAGGTGGTTCACACAATTTATACTTTGCACAGAGAAAGAAGAAAATAACATGTACACTCCAGAGGGGTGTAAAACCTTAAAAGGAATGCGTTTCTCAACTCCTTAATACATGTGCAACACTTGACAAATATTTAATGTTACCTTGATGTACTGTAACACACAAACAACTTGGATAAGGCAGCTAAGAATAAAAAGAAAGGCAAACCGCTAAATACAAGTACAAAATACTTATGTGCATTTCTTCACTCATACACATTCTCAGTGAGTGACTGAAAATAAAGAAAGAAAAAAAGTGAATGAGTGACTGAAAATAAGCTTCAGGAGGAGACGCTCTAATCTCCTTATTCAGTGTTCATAGCCTGATTGTACAAGATTCTGTATCCCAATCCTGAAGCTTTCTTAAGTTTTGCTGTGGACCATGGTTTGTCATTGTTAAATGTTAAATAAGTCCTGGTAGGAATGCAACATATCCTCACAGAAACTGACATATGATATTACAGTCTTACAGTTACAGTGTTGTTGCTCCGTGTCTGTGACGGTGCATTTGTAAAAATAAAAAGAAAAAAAATAGGGTGTGCTTTCTGCCGTCTCAGTCTCTCCGCAAATATCTTCCTGAAACTCATCACTCAAATAAACTACATAAGTTTACATATTCTCGCGAGAACATGGAAAAAATGTTAAGCATTAAAAAAAAAAAAAAAAAAGAGGGATCATGAAAAATGCATGTTATTTTTTATTTAATGCTGTCCAGAATCAGCTATTTCACATAACGGGTGTTTATATATTCTCCACACCAAAAAATAATAACTGAATTTATAAAAATGACCCCATTCAAATGTTTACATACCCTTGAATCTTAATACTGTGTGTCGTTTCCTGGGTGATCCACAACTGTTTTTGTGTTTAGTGATAGTTGTTCATGAAATTCTGCTCAGTTCGTCCTGAGCACTTCAACTGCCTGCTGTTCTTTCGAGCAAATACCTCCAGTTTTCTGCACATTCTTCTTTGGTTTTCCAGCATATTCTGCAGTATTTGAACCCTTTTCCAAAAGTGGAATGTAATGATTTTGAGATCACATCTCTCTTCTCAGCATGGAGGATGTCAATTGGGGGACTCATGCATAACTATTATATAAGGTAAGAACATTTACGGATGCTCAAGTAGGCCACACAATGCATTAAGAGCTGGGGAGTGTAAACTTTTTGAATTTGATGATCAGGGTAAATTGTACTTATTTTGTCTTCTGGGAAACTGTTAGTATTTACGATGCTTCTTAGGTTCAGGTACCAAATGAAAAAAAAAGAGCTTTAAACAAAATAAGAAAAATTACACATCATCCTGTTCCAGTTTTTCACCCCTGGGCACTTGATGCATGAAGTGTTGCTCTTTTTTAGCATCAGTAAGTGTTTCCACCTTTTGTAATAGCTGGTGTGAGTCCCTGGAAGTTGTCCCTTAGTGTCAGATGGATCACAAATCATACAGTCACTGTTGGGAAAGTGTTTCAAATATGTAGAATGTGCTGGAAAACCAACGAATGTGTAGTAGCTTGGGGATTTTTCTGAAGCACAGCAGGAACGCTTTAGGACCACCGAGGGACTTGTGAACAACTATCACAACACAGAAAAACATTCATGGATTCATCCATGAAGACACACAATTATTAAGATTCAAGGGCATGTACAATTTTGAATGGGGTCAGTTGTATATAAATTCAGTCAAAATAAACAAAATAACAGTCTTTTAGACAGAGTGAAGCATTCTACAGATTCAATTTTATTTTCTGGTAAGCGCTTACTGTGATGACAATCATTGCAAAGCACTTTGACGAAAAATTAAGTTTCACTCCACTATTTTATCAGTAGTAATCTGTACGGTGGTGACTGTCAGTCTATGTGTATACGGCAGGAATGTTCAGAAAAATCAATAAAAGACGTAAACAACCGACGATTAACACTATTACAGCAATTTATGCAATCAAATCGACTATAGCAAAATGTGGTAGTTACTGTAGGCATTGTTCTCTGGTTAGCATCATCTGAGGTCCTCTGAGGGGTTGGCATCATCTCTTGATCATGTGTTCTGTCTGGATCCCACGATGGAGCTTGTATACATCCTATTTCCCACGGGATTTAAATTCCACAGAACAGAGAACAACTAACCATATTAGCGTGGCTGCTGTTTCCCCGCCAAGTAAAAATATTTAGTTTAAACCCAAGGTTAAAGGAAAATGATTAATGCGCCTTGATCGGATATATACTGCCGTCAAAAAATTAGGAGATGCATTATTTGAAATGCTTGGCCAAAGAGGTTGTGTTTTTTAATCTGCTTTAAACAGAGGAAGTGTGTCCTGAACACCAAACCTGCTCAGGAAGGCTTATTCCCAGTGTTTTGGGACGCCAAATTGCGAAAACCAGATCTACCTCCTTTTAGTGGCCTTTGCTATCCTAGGTTACATCAAAAGTCCAGCCGTTTTGTGGGACATTCGGGCGCGTGATTGGTTGTTTGCCCTGGTAGAAGACTATTCGCCGTTAAAGCACTGGAGCTAAGCCATTAAGGGCCTTATAAGTAAGTAATAATATCTGTAACTGATACGGAAATTAATAGGTAGCCAGTGCGCAGATAGACTGTGTTAAACTTTCGTGGGGACTAATGATCATATTGTTCTTGACCTGGTAAGGAACTCCTAACTAGCCGCTGGCATTGTTGGACTACATGGAGCTTGTGTCTTGAGGAGTAGGACAACCACCTAGCAAGTTCATTACAATTAGTCCAGTCTAGAGGTCATGAATGCATGAACTAGCTTCTGCATCATGATATAAAGAAGGGAGTAAACATGTTTCTGTAAGCTTGGCAATGTTTCTGTGGAAGAATGCTGTTTGTAACACGAGGAAATATGATTTTCAAAGACAAGTACTGTCTAATATAACAACCAATTTTTGACTGTAGAGGAAGTAACATAATCCTCTAATTCCATTGTAATCTACGGATTCTGTGTAATGTTTTTTGGTCCATAAGTAATATCTCGGTCTTATTCTGAATTTTTTTTTTTTTTTTTTAAAATAAATAGGGACAAGAAATTATTTGGGTCCATCCAATCTTACCTTTTTAACACCTCTGTCGCTTCGATACTTTTGAAGTTTCACCTGGTCTTGTTGAGATATATAGTTGATATCAGCAATAACAGTGACAACTCAATCCGTATTTTCTAATGATATTACCACATGTATACTGAAAATAGCAGAGGCCTAGGACAGATCCTTGTGGCACTCCATATTTTACTGGTGATAAATGAGATGACGCCGTCTAGTTGCACGTCAGACACCACAAAGAGATTAGTGTACTGGTTTTGGTAGGATCCAATAAGAAATATCTCGTCTATCCGAATTTAACCTGGATAACATTATTGGTCTATCCATGAGTATCTATTTACATTTTTAACACACTCTGTTAGCACTTAGGATAAGTTAGAATTTTCATCTGAGTCAGCGTTGAGATATAGTTGAGGACAATAAGCATAACAGTGGAAACTAATTGCGTAATTGTCGAATAATAATGCAAGGGGTTCCATGATAGCGAAAATAGCAGATAGGATTCTAGGACAGATCATTGTGCACTCCCATATTTTAAGTTGAATTAAATGCAGATGAATCTATATAAAATAAACACTGTGGTAGACCATAAATGACGGGTTGAAAATGGGTCACTTTAATTTGGCCAGTGCACTATGAGCTATTGTGGTTTTCTTAATAAGGAGCCTTAATACGGGCTCAAACTTGAAATGTTTGTGGGACGTGACCTAAAGATAGACAACGAGTAATAATATTGAGGATTGCGGTTTTCTGCTACAGTTAACAACTCTTTCATAATTTATGTGTACAGGATCTACTAAACATGTTGTTGGTTTAGAGGCAGTGATAAGTTTATTTTCCTTCCTGTCCTATAGTTTAGCCACTGCAGTTTATCTTTGGTGCGATGCTAAAAACTAAACGTATTAGACGCTGTAGATCTCCATTTGTTTTGTATTTCTGATGTTTTACTATTTTAGCAGTGAAGAATTCCTAAATTCATTCGATTTAACTGTGAGGTATATTTAGCTCGGGTGGCGTCTGGTTTATTTGTTAATCTAACCACTGTGCTAAATAAAACCTTGGATTGTTTGGTTGTTTTCTATAATTTGTAATATACTCGGCCCTGGCAGCTTTTAGAGCCTGTCTATGGCTGGACAGCAGACTGTTTTTCCACACACAGACTCTAGAACTTCCTGGTTAGTTTTTTCTCCGGCTGCAGCTCCAGACTACTAGTTTTTCTTTCTTGAGAGAAGTGTAGTTAATTACTGTTTGTGCCATGGCACAGTATCTGTTTATTCTCTAACCTTTTTTCCATTTGATGGGGGGCAACAACATTAGTAATGTCTTAAGATAGAGTACTTATCGTTGCCAGTCATTTGCATGCAAACTTCATTGCATGTCTCCCCTCAGAATGAGAAAATCCTCAGAACATACATTACAAGTACAGAGAGTTTATAGAATTCAAGCAGAGAGGGAGGAACTGTTATACTATGCTTTAAACTCATCATTGCTTTGCAGCTCAATTATTTTGTGTTGTAGGTTGTCTTTACAGAGTGAACTGAGGGGAAGCTGCAGTAGATCCATCTTGCAGAGCTTTACTTTCATTATCATGGTCAGAAACAAGTATGGGTCGCTACATTGCAGTGCAACAAGATGTAGAGATGAGGAAGAGATAACGGAGTATTCCTAGGGCGCATGCGTGTTGGGTTCCTCAGTCGGTGAAGCCATATCGCAGAGTCCCCTTGACAAGGAGGGTAATTCCGACATAACACGAGCAAAAGTTCAGGCGCAGGGTCGAACAGAGTCCAACGCGCAGAGCCAGGGCAAAAGAATAATGTACAGACAGGCAAGAAATCAGAAAACTAGGATAAACCACAATATCAGGACTGGCTCCATAAAGTAGCTATCACTTTGAGAGCCGACATAATGATAAACAACACTGGTTGTTGAAATGGTGGTTTTGAGACTGATCTATATATTGTTGTAATTGGATACAGGTGAGAGTGTGATTAGTGAATATCGAGATATGGGAAATGTATTCCAGGTTTACAGTCTCCAGTCTGTGTAGTGTGAAGAGTCAATGTAATCAGAATGCGACCTCTGTTGGCGAGCGGATGGAATACCACGACAAAATATTATAACAGTCAGGTACTTCAATGTTCCATCATATAATGGCTCATCGCAATATCTTCAGTTCAGTTTGTTTACTTTCATTTCCATGAACCTGAAACCATTTAGCCCTATGTGACATCTGTTATTTCATATTGTTTTCCTCAACAGTATACATATTTTTATATTGTTTTGTGATTAACTAGCCAAGTAGACAGATATGAATGTTTTATTTCATAACCAGACTGGAAATAAGTAAACTAATTGTTAGCCAGCTGATTGCTAACTGTCCCCTCGGCAACAGCTTGCTCCGTGCTAAGTTGAGGTAATTTT
>NC_056601.1:34749087-34918024 GCF_018340385.1 Cyprinus carpio | reverse complement strand
GCCTAGCCCATGTACTACATTAGCTTGGTGGCCAAAGCAGGACAGGCTGGTGCATGTTTGCACATTGGCAGTGTTACAAGTACAAAGTCGACTGCTGAATAGCTAGATGAGGTGGGAGAAAGTCAAGGTATCACGAGCTCTGCAGAACTGCTGATTTGTCTCTCGCACCAGCAAAGAGACCGCTTTTTCCCCAGGAGAGGCTCAATGCTCCCCGTCCTCATCAAGGAGGAGGAGCTGTTGGAGGTGGTTACTAGGTTCATGGCCAAGCTGAACATCAAGTGATCCCCTGAGAAACAGGCTTTGCCACAGAAAAGCAAGTTTGATGACCTTTCTGCAGAGCAAGCCACCACCTCCACACCGAGCCTGCCTTTCTTCCCTGACCTCCACACTGTGGTGTCAAGGTCATGGGCTAGACATTCTCTGCCGTATCTTCAGTCCGCCTCAGCCATTATACCAACCGTGGGGCTCAGTGATCACGGTTACAGGGTGATGCCCTGGGTTGAGCAGATGCCCAGCCATTATCCCAACGCTGGGTGGAGCCTTAGTGATCACGGGTTACAGGGTGATGCCCTGGGTTGAGCAGATGCTTCGCGAAGCCATCTGTCCCGCACGGCATCATCCCTGGTTGCTCTGCATTGCCTCCAAGCTGCTGCATACTACATCTAGCTTAGAGGCAAAGGGTACATGGCAGCGGATCAGGCTGGTGTGTGCTTTTGCACCGGCAGTGTTAGGAAGCGCACTAACTGACCTGGCAGGAATGAGCTAGACGAGAGAAGAGAAAAGGAGAATAAGTCGGAGGATATCACCGGTGCCCGGCAGAACTACTGATTTGTCTCTCTGGCGCCACCAAAGAGACCTACTTCCGCACTATCGGCAGGTCTATGGCAGCTTGCACGGGAGACAGAGTAGACACCTGTGGTTGACCATGTCTGACCTGAAAGAGAAGGACATGGTCGGTCTTCTCCTAGGATGTCCCTCCTTTCCACTTTCTGGCCTGTTTTGGCTCAACGCTCCGATCAAATAGCTTCTGTCTTGGACAGCTACCCCGGTGGCTTGGTAAACAGCGGTGGCATGTCCAATTTTTTCCTACCCTCTCCATTCTCTGTGCTCTTTGTTAAAATTGTCTGTATGCATAGTAAAAAGTACTATATTTTGTTGCATGGTTGCCAAGAACAAATTAGTTAAATTCTCCTGGAGTTAATGTGTACATTTTTTTGTCAGTACTACAATTCCATCATCATCAGGCCCGGGCTGGTTCTCATAACATTTGTGGCTGGAAACCTTTCGACCCATCTCTGTCATTGTAAGGTCATGATAGAGAACCATGGGTCATACATAGTATGGCCTTATTTCATTAGAAACCATACCTACATCAGCAGCCTTTTCTGCCGTCTTTCTCTACCCTTCCAGTGTATGCATTCCTCGCTCTACTTTCTTTTCTTCCTGGCTGTTGTTGTTCTTCCATTGTCAGAATTTGTAATACTGTGTTATGCTCTGCTTATATATGACTTTGCCAGTTGAAGGTAACACATTAGCAATTTTTCAGAAGAAAATGAGAAAGTGCTTTTATGATGTGCATAAGTGACTAGATGATGTAGGAGTCTAAACAAGTAGTTTTTGAGAATTTTAATTGTGATCCAGAGCAAGTACAACTCAGCGACTGTAATAAAACTGGTCACATTTCAGGGTAGAAGGCATGGGAAGGGAAGCCAATCTGATGACTCTCATCTATTGGTGGGTACAAATCTCTTGGGGAATGTTCTCAAGGAAATGCATTGTGTCTCTCTCTTCCTTTTGAACTTGTATCCTAGACTGCCGGTACTTGAGAATTAAGCCATAATGTTTTATGACTCAGTAGATTATCATGTAAAAGTAGTGTCCAGCATGTCCAGAATATATAGTTGGTTGATTTAAACAGTTCAGACCCTCCCAAGCATATAACCTTGATTGCCACTATGGTGTGTCCAGTAAAATAAGGTAACATACTTAGTATAGAAAATATTTTGCTTTGACTGCAATGACACACTATTGATTGAGAACCAAACTTGGATTGAACTGAGCTGAAACAATGATATGTATAGAAAAAGCAGTAATGCTTTATTATAAGGAGCAATTTTTCACTATTAACTAGCATGCATATTTCTAGTATATAAAGCACATATTAATGCTTTAAAATTTTGCATGACCATATCCACCCCCTAACTAAATGTAACGATCTACCTTACTAACTATTAATAAGCAGCAAATTAGAAGTTTATTGATTCAAATAGTTAATAGTGAGAATTGGACCTTAATGTGAACCATTAGAGCTGCTTTATAGCTAAATTGAATTACAGTATTTACGTAATGCTACACTTTGCAGTGCTGGGACAGGTATTGAATTGAATTGAATTCACATTAACTAAATTAAGCTGAATAATGACCCTATTATCTTCTGTACACTTTCCAGCTGAAACTGAATTGCTTTATATAAATGATGGCATTTTTTGCAACATTGCCACTGTTATTGTCCAGTATATTACTGTAAAGCTGCTTTGAAACAATCTGTATTGTAGAAAGCGTTATATAAATTAATGTGCCACTGACATGCTCCAGGTTATGTAACCAGTAAAATCAGTAGCTGATGCTGTATATGAACACTACATGGCATAGTGGGTCTACTGGAAACAGCTGATATATCAGCCCCATGAAAAAATTTTGTGAGCACAAAATCATAGAATAAATCATTAACTGACACCGGCACAACCAGGTAAATGTCAAATCAACATTTAGATAAAAGCACATTGAGGCACAATCCGTACAGCAGGTCTTTCCTGCAATCAAAGGGGAGAAGAAAATCTGAAAACTTTCTATAATGGGGGCTATCAGAAAGCATTCAGTTGGGTGCCGCACCCCGCTCCAACAGGACTTGTAAAAAGCCGTCAGAGCGCAGAAGGGACTGCTCTCTCCTCTCTGCAGGATAATACATCAGATCATGAAGTAACGGGCTGTTTAAAATCATCAAGGACTCTAACAGACTAGTAAACTGTCTCCGGCCATCACACAAGTGCATTCCTGTTGTCCTAATGGCCCAATCTCATGATTACCCCATAAGTCTCTTATGCCTGCTATTGCTGATTTCATACGTAGTTGGCATTACTTGGTAATGTTGTTGTGATTTTTTTTATATGTTTACTACCTCCATACCTACAATTTTGTACTTCCTCTTTTTGCACAGTTAACTATTTAACTTATTTTATCCAATGTTTCTATATTTAAAATCACAGTCTGCAGTAGCTGACCTGGTTTACATTTTACTGACAGGTTATATTCTGTTATATAACTTTGTATGTGACAAACAATCTTGAGTATAGTTTTTTGTTACTTTCCACCCTATCTTGGGTAGGCTACTTTAAGTAAGCGTCGCTTTAAAAAATAGCCTTTTCTAGGTTCTTGTATGTAAAAGATTGTTTCCCACAAGTGAATGAACCGCTGTCGTCAAATGCTTTTGGGAACATTCTCTAAGTGGCACATCTCTAGAACGACCCCATCCCAACGCACGTCTCTCCAGAACTCCCAGGAGCAGAGCAATCAGGGGGAAAGAAATACAGGACAACAGCCTCGGTCAAGGTCTGTACAATAGCTTTCCAGTCCGAGAGGGAGCTGGATGAGTCAGAGAGAACCCGAGGGGACCGTGGTGAATGTCTCCTGATTGTCCCTTGGGCCCACCACAAAGGATTCTGGTGTGCGCAGCCTGTAAAGATTGATGGTAAGCAGACCACAAGCTGTGTTGTCAGTGCGCACAAACACATGGTGCCCTCCCTTTTGAGGTCTGGGAGCTTGAAAGAGGGACCTCTTTCAGTGCTTGAAGATACAGCCAGCAGCTCTCCAGGCACGTTGATGTTCCACATAAGATGGTGACCACGCCACAGACCGCCGGCAGGGGATGGTCACTTATGACCTGACACCCAACGCGGTGAGGGGACGCGTCCGTCGTTAACGTTTTACGTGTTTGACAAGGAGATCCCAGCACCAGGGCCCCCTGTGACAAGAACCAAGGTTTCCTCCACAGGTCTAAGGCACAAATGCATTGCAGCCGTGACCTTGAGTCATTGCGACAAGTGGGATCTCCCTTGGGGGAGAACCCCTGGGTCTTGAGCAACACAATACCTTTGAAAATGAGGCGGAAAGAGAACCAAAACTGAATTTTTGCAACCTCTCCCCTCTGCAGTCTGCAAGTACCCAACATGAGAATATTTGGCAGAAGAGTCCACACTGCCAGAAACTTACTAAGGGAATGCAGTGTCTCGAGACGGACTCTGCTCGGTGTAATAGGAGCGAGCCAGTTCAGTGCCCTGAAGCAGAGGACCAGCAGGAGGAAGACTGAACTAGCCACTCAGGAGACTCTCACTTAGTAGCAGCAAGACTCTCAGAGCTGAGACATTTCTGGGGCAGACATCTAAGATGTGCGCTCACTGGAGACGGCTGTGCTCTGAAGCACTGGAGGTGACAGGGTTAACAGCCCAGCCTCCTGAGGGGCACTGAGGATATATGGGCACCATGTGATGAGGTGTACACCACTCTTACTCAGTGGGGTCTGCCCTCAGAAGCCCTGGGACACAAACATCAGGGCTTCTTGGTCGAAAGGACTTCTTAGCCAACAGGACGGTCCTCAGATCGTTCCTTTAACTTCAAAGTTTTGAACGCGCAGCATCGCCGTGGAGCCACAGTCCCCACGTGGTGGGAGTATGGGTCGCAACGCTCACGGTATGTGCCTCTCTGTCATGAGGAGCACGGTACACGGGCTGGGGCTAGAAGCTTAGAGAGCAGCGAGGGAGGAACCGATGAAATGCCACCGCTTGGTGGGCAATGCCAGGGCTTTCAGGGATGAATGGCAACACCAGGATCGTGACAGACAATGTAAATAAGACATACACACACAGAGCGCTTCCACTGAATGACAAAAGCTGCCACTGTTTCCACCCCACAAGCTTTTATAGCTTCCTGGTCACTTTGTCAGCCCGTCTGTGATGTCTCGCCCATCCATTGAGACTGATTACATGTGATTCAGAGCGTAGTCCATACTGGAAGCATTCTCAAAGCATTTTGACACAGCTCGAGTTCCTGAAGGGGAACAATCATTAATGCTCATGCATCTTCCTGCTAACCTGATCTCCATGAGAAATCATACAATGTGATTTGTAGGAAAAACGTACAATTTGTAACAAAACATAAGCATGAATCGGCACCGTCCTAACCCACCCCTAAACATAATCCTCATGGGTTAGCTGGTTGTATAAAAATGTACAAAATGAGATCAAACAAATTCATACAAATTTGTCACTTATTTGGCTACTAAAACATGATAGAATTACAAATTGTCATTAGACCCATGTTGTCCCAAAAAAAATCGAGTGGCTGGCTATCTACAGCGGGTAAAATAAGTTTTGAACATTGTATGTCACCATTTTTCCTCAGTAAATATATTTCTAGGTGCTGTTTGACATGAAATTTTCACCAGATGTCCGTAATAAACCAAGTAATCCATAGGTACAAAGAAAACAAAACAAATAATTTTAGAAATTAAGTTATGTGGTAATAAAAATGGAATGAAAGCATGGGAAAATTATGGAACTTCTGAAATGTATTTAATAATTTGTACAAAAGCCTTTGTTGGTAATGACTTAGCTTCAAAGACGCCCCCTGTATGGAAAAACTATCTGCAATCATTGCTCAGGTGTGATTTTTGGCCCAGGTTCTTCCACATCTTCCACATATTGAAGTTGCGGTGGACCTCTTCTATGAACTCTGATCCTTAGTGGTCTTAATTTTCTATTGGATTCAAGTCAGGTTATTGGCTCGGCCATTCTAGCAGCTTTTATTTTCTTTCTCTGAAACCAACTGAGAGTTTGTCTAAGTGCTGTTTGGGGGGGGCTCATGCTGAAATTTGTCCCACCCTTGTTTCATCTTCATCATCCTGGTACTATAGGGCTGCATTCGGAAAACTTAGGCAGCTGACTCCTCTGCCTCGCTGCAGGCAGCGTTTTTGCATGAAGGCACCTCATGAGACAGGGTTCTGAGGCAGCATAACGGTTTAATGATCTACAACGTGGTGTCAAACTCAATTCCTGGAGGGCCGGAGCCCTGCAGAGTTAGATTGAACCCTAATTAAACACACCTGGTCCAAATAATCAAGTCCTTCAGGCTTATTTGAAAACTACATGGTATGTGTGTTGGAAGAAGGGTTGGAACAGAACGCTGCAGGGCTCCGGCCCTTTCAGGTAACTGAGGGCTTCGCGTTTACACTTGGCATCAACATGCGATCACCGTGATCCGATCAAGGCAGATCAGATCATCAGTCAGTCAAAGAAAGATGGCACGTTTAAAGAAAACTTGGCAACATCAACTGACATTTCGTCTGGGATACACCCAATCGAGTATCTGTCTTTCCTCCCGCGCAATATTTGAAATAAGTCTGCAGAGAATGGCGCTGGTGCAAACTCAACCTGAAAGTTGTGCAGTCACAGAACATTTTACAAAATCAAAGTAAGGTGTAGGAGTCTCACTAGTCTCCACACGGTGTTCTCCGTCTTTTTTTCTGACAGTTCGTGGACAGGGGGGGTGTGTGTTTTGCGTGAGTGTCACCCCTGCGAATTGCCGAAGCAATGCTTGATTGCCTTACATTACACCTAGATCTGATCACACATTTGTCCTTTACCTACCTCTGGACCAGGACACACTGATCGGCGAACATTCTGAATCAAAAGTGCTTTTATACTTGTTTTTTCAATGTGTATGTGGAACAAAATCCGGATACAGGTTGAATGTGTTCAGGCCAAGTGTGTAGAAAGGTTTTACCAACCCCTGATCTACAAAAAAAAAATTACCGAGTTTTGGTGTTGGAAAACGAAACTATAATTTCATTACCATAATACTGATTTCTCGCTAGAAATAAACATCAAACTGCCAAAAGTGAATCAGAACATATACATTTACACACAGACTTGCCCACCAAACGCCAACTTTCAGACACCAGCTTTATTTTTTTAGCTCAACTGTCACGGAATGGAATGCAACGGATTGTGGGATATCAAAGGCAGCGAAGGATTAGATCTATGCTTCCTTCCAAATGTGATCGAAAGAATGTTTATATTGCCTAAACATCCAAAGTCATTTGACAAATAACATGCAGGTATTGGTATAGAATCGACCAATCGTGGCCGCTGAGAAGGTGAGATCTACAGAGAACGATCAAAGCGATTGCAAAATGCACGCACGTTGTTTGTTCATATCGTTCGACTTGGACGTGTCGCTGCACACTTTTGTATTATTTTTACACACGTTAAGTTGCCAAATGATATAAAAATAATATAAGAAACCATTACTGTGAATCTAAAACAGTTTTTTTTGCTGATGAATTTATTTATTTTTCTTTTTATTTATTTATTTGCTCTACTAGTTAAGTACATTAAAAATCAATGAAAATTAAAATTGAAACTGGAGTGATTAATACTTTTTGGAGTAATATGTATTTAGTGTAATACTGAAACCAATGTAAAACTTAGTTGCCTTAAATTTTTAATAGATTCACTGTTTTTGTTTCCTAGCTCTTAAATCATCACTAAATTAAATGATTTTCTCAAGAACTAAGTAAACAATATTTATCGAATATAAATGTAGTTCGGTTAACATTAATAAAGAACAATAGCAGCCATTTTTACATGCATATCTCAATGCGCCAAGTAATAAAAGTGACGCTTATCATGTTGGCTTGGTTCTTGTAAGGCCTGTTTCCTCCACTAAGGATGGTTATCGTTCGTGCACAGATGACATTGCTATGGTGTACACACAACAATTTTGTCTTTCAATGTTTTAATTTTTAAAGGAATTACTATGCATTTTCCCAATGTTATTGGAAATTGCAAATTTAGTTGCACTTGTTCTTGATCAGAAAGTACACGCTGGTTATTTTTTGTTTCTGGGAACGTCTCAGGACTCAGGTTTAATGTGAAAAGCAGATACCACTGCTAAAGACACAAAATTGACGGACTTGGTTACATGCCCACCACTTCCATACATTGTGTGTTCAACAGATTGTTGACATATATGTATAGATGTAGGTGCTCTATACGTTTACCTTGTGTTACATAAACCTTTTCAGGAGGTGGGAGCTGTAGCATTGCCTATCTGGCAAGATTTCAGAAGGGGTGTCGTGTAATTTCTCAACGACAGGCCGTGCAACTTATTCAGTGTGTTTATGAGTCTGAGGGGGCAATTTCGAGTCTTAACGGCTACATCTTAGGCTGAAGGCCCAAGTTTGCGCAGTTGAGTATCGTAAAAATGGCAAATAGGGTTGGTCCGCGGACAGGCAGCGGGCCTCGGGTGTGCAGTGATTTGTACCAGAGAAAAGACGGGACGGAAGAAAACGGAGGACCGACACTGGAACAGAAGGACAGGCGTATATTGGGGGAGGGGGGTGATGCCAAAGGGGGACACGGGGGGGACTGGTTGGGTTTTCATTCATACAGCCGGTGATAGCAGCGAACAAATGTATTGTTGCTGACCTGTGGAGGCAATGTCGACAGGTGTGGGGTTTTTTTTTGGTTTGGGGCTTTTATCTCTCTAGTAGAACTCATTGAGAAGTGTGGTGTTGTCGTCTAAAGTGATGGGGATGGTCTTGTGTGTTGGGTTGAGGGGGGATAGGAGCGGAGGGAAACTCTCTCCTAGTCTCATAGGGGGGTCTGTGGGGAGGAAGCAACTGTGGTGTCTCTGGGAGGAGTAACCATAAGGAATCGAAGGATAAGAGGGTGGGAAAAAGCTGTGTCCCATAATTTACAAGTATATTTAAAATGGAAAAATGTGTTTTTTTTTTTTTTGGCCAGAATGTGGCTTTCATATGACAGATTGCTATCAAATAGCTCACCTATGTTCTTATCTGATGAAGAAGTAGACCCTTTTTCCTCATCAGTTGGTCAGGAGGGATGGGGTTTTGTGAAGGATCAAATTCATTGCATATTTTAGATCATTTCAGATACATGATTCATATTTAAAGGGATAGTTCCCCCCAAAAATAAAAATTCCTATAATCATTTACGCAGCCCTCATTTTGTTTCCACAACCCGTAAGGACTTCTTGTCAATCTACAGAACACCAAATCAAGAGGTTTTTAATGAAATAAAAGAGCCGTTCTGTCCACAGTCCACGTGTAGCCGGAAGTCCTTTGCTGACAACTGCTAACCATAATCTTCGTTGTGTGTAATAATGCTCAGGGACGACTTTCACTTTTCTGGTCACCAAAGGGGATTTATGGACAGCCAGCCCTCATTAATTTCTCTCTTTGGATTAACATGATAAATTTCATATCTTTCTCTCTCTTGGGCATTCCAAAGACATCCTCTCTGACCAGCATATACAATGCGAACTCCCTTAACAATTGAATTTTAACAATTAGAAATGAGACATTAACACTTGAAACAATAATGTAAAGTAGTACAAGAGTATAGAAAATAAACCATAAAGTAAAATACCTGTGTGGATTAACTGAATACGTTTGCAATATCTTTCTCTCTCTTGGGCATTCCAAAGACAGTCTGTTAGATATAATATTTTTATCTATTAATTACTCAAAACATGCCAATAGCAATACATACGGCCCAACATGATATAACTTCATATTCCTTATCCACTCACTCATAGAAACTTAACAACAGAAAACTGCATACAGTCCTCCGGAGTACTTTATTAAGTGAATATTTAGTCATTGTATACACTTGGCAAAACTTAATTCACTGCCATAAAATTAAGAGCTCTGACAAACTCTTACCTCTCACCAGCATATACAAATCGAACTGACGAGAGCCGCGCACTCCACTTGAAAATGGCGTCATTCGAGGGCGCCAATAGCAGTTAATCAAAATAAAAGTCTCTAAACGGTGAAACAGCAGCATCAAACTTCGATTGGTTCACATTCATCTGTGGCTGCATAGACAATCAGACATTTTTGTATAACATGGTTTTTAAATGTAAAGCTTAAGAAAACAGACCTAAAATAAGATTTCAACAATAATAATATGCATATGTAATCAAGGTGTAAGGTCTAACAACCAGTCAAAAAAAAGAAATTCACATTGATAGTGATTGTATTTTGTATATCTATATATGTCGCATCTGAGTTCAGCTAAAGATGGATTCCAGCAGCAGGCAAACATCTAATGTTTTCCATTCTCATGCACAGGCTTCAATGTTCTCATCAGCCTCTTCTTTGTACTCTCTCCATTCCTACATGTGTTTCCCTTTTAGACATATTGTTCTCTATGCTGAGAAAACCTCAAAAAGAACTGAGAACTTTTCAGAAAGTGTCACCCCGCTAATAAGAGAGGCTGGAGAACAACTGCGGAAAAAATATAACTGTGCTAAATGGAGTCATGGTTTGATGGGGTAAAAAAGATGCACTGGTTGTGCGGAGGGACTCTCCATCAAGACTTATTATTATTTATTTATTTATTTTATAAACACATTTTGGTGCCTTTTAATGGGAGACAAAGCACATGGCATGCACTCCACCCACAGCTCGTTTTTATAACCACTTCTAAAATCACATTCTTTGCCGCTAAGGCTCTATTCTATGAGAGATGAAAACTGTGATGCTGCACTCAACGCAATTAAACCAGACAGTGATTTTAGTAAAATTAGCGTCCTTGACACCATGAGCCCCGGGGCTTCGCGTGCATGTAAGTTTTAAAAGCATAGATGTGTTGTGAATGAATTGTGCTCATAAGCAGCTTTGAGAAAAGAACGTAAAAGATTATTCATCAAGACTTAAACAGATTTGGGCTTTTAGGCAGATTTTTATAATATATTTTATGTAAAACATGCTTTTTGCAATTTAGGGTATGTTTATAATAATAAAACAAATTTCATCCATTAAGGGAAAGCATATTGCAATCTCAAACTAATATTCGTTTTCACCAGTTTGTTTGAAATTGCACTGAGTTTCTTTAAGGAGATGAGGTTTTGATGGTGACATGCTTGTAATGAAACTTAAAAAACAAAAACTTCCCGTTTCTATGTTTTCTATAAAGCTGAAGTCTGATTCTTTTTTAAAGTATCAATGTCCAGGTTAATGATTGTCAAGCAAAGTAAAGGGATTATTTAACTAGGCTCACATAGAGAGATCTATATAGTCTATAGTGTCAAATATACTTTAAAAACATCAAAAACTTGAAACAAAAAAAAACCTCATGTAACTGCTAACGAAACATTGTCTATTCAAAATACTTTCTAACGTGTATTTTAAATTACCTCATGTGTCGACATGATGGGAGTGATGGTTGCAAAAATATCCCATTGTAGGGATGTAATGATAATTCAATATCGTTTATATCGCGTAACCAAATATATTAGCGTGGGTAAGAAACAGTGAAATTTTCTAGATGAATGGTGTAATGGGGGTCATATGGTTAGAAACATTGCTCAGGTATTCGGATGGTTGCTAGGGTACCGGGAGGGTTGCTAGGGTACCAGTGTGGTTACTAGGTTGTTGCTATGCGGTTGCTAGGGTCCCCAAAGGGGGGTTGCTAGGGTTTTGCTATGCAGTTGCTAGGGTACTTGGGGTGGTTGAAAATGTTTCTATACGCTTTCTATGGTACCTGAGGTGGTTGTTAGGGCGGTTGCTAGGGTACCGGGGTGGTTGCTAAATTCAAAGGAATTTAACTAAATTAACGTCTAAATGAACGGCTCTGATTGGTTGTTGCATTTATAAGCTCAACAGACTTGTGTGTGATTGGTTAAAATGCACAACACTGTAAAAACGGTTTAACAAAATCATGGCGCAACACTGAGTAGATCTAAATATTTAAGCTTTTCACTTCTTGCATCTTATTCGTGACAGCTGTAAGGGGTTTATTTATCTGTACAGCAGCATTTGTGTCCCGGGGTGTACAAGAGAAACCTGGGGATATTCGTCACTGATGAACTAGGACGACCACTATTTAAATAGGAATTTCTCTGGATTTACAAATCCTTGGGAACTTTTGGATAAGTAAGTACAGAACTACATGAAATATATCACATTTATTGTAAGAAAAAAAGGTACAAAAGCTGTCACTGGGGCAGTACCTTTTCAAAAGACACACTTTTGTACCTTTAGGTACTAACAAGGACTGTTTAGGTACAAAGGGTGTGCCTTTTGAAAAGGTACCGCCCCCGTGACAGCTTTGTACCCTTTTTTTCTGAGAGTGTATCAAGTAGTTTTTGGATTTATTATTTATTTTTATTTTTTTTTACGAAAATCTTACATATAGTGCCTTTAAGAGCTTATTAATGCATTAAGGGTTAAGAAATAAAAACAAAAATGACAAAATGGGCCTCGTCTGTTAGTGTGTACAGCCAGTAAACAGAAAAGTAATATTCTTAAATAAGGTAGACATGTTTTGAACATCTTTTGTGCTTTGATGCATTTACCACTCTCCCTGACTTCCCCCTTCGCCCCTGCCACTTCTCTTTGTTGATAAGTTTGTGGGCTTATGCATAAACAAATAAAAGTGAAAGCCCGTGTGGATCTGTCTGACGACAGCTGGGACCTGTGGCATATGGCAAAGCAGGCGGACGCCGTCCAGAGACCTGGAAGCAGAGAGACAGAGAGCACAAGGAAATGACTGGGGGTGTGGGGTTTAAAGAAGGGAAAAACAGAGAGCGAGAGGGAGGACGGGGCCCCGGGCCCTGCCCTGTCTTTGTTTACAACAGAAAGCCATTGTTTGATGTGGCCCTCAGAGCCCTGCTTCAAACCAGGCTTCTTCTGCTGCAGGATGTGCCGTGATGCCAGCGAGACCGAGGACTGGAAAAATTGTTCCCTAGGGACACTCGGGATCTCACCGCTCACTCCTCGCTCCTCCGGGGACGCTCATCGCTGAGCTCCTGACTTCTCCCACAAAAGCTGGATTGTTCCCCAGCCAAACCTTCCTTTAAATTTTTTTTTTCTTTGTCCTTTATTTAGAATGCAACCAACATGGTTTGCTAAATAACAAAATGCCCACAGCAATGTGTGCTTTGGTTTGAGGGCAAATGAAGTGGCGACTTAAGAAGTCAAAGGCCATAAAGATATGCTTAAAAAGATACTCTGTTATAAATATAGTCTATTCTGGGCAGCAAGATGAATTTTAGTATAAAGGTTTTTGTTTCCTGAAAATTGAATTTTATCCGGGTGCTCCAGGACAGATGAACTTGGAGACCTAAAAAGTGTGTTTGGGTTTTCAGTATTTAAACATGTACGTCAGTTCCACATGGGAAACATTACAGCAAGTATAACACAAAAATTGCTCACAGCATTGAAAATAACCACTTTGAGTAGTCTCAGAGTGATTTTATTTTGGTTCCCTTTTAATAAATTTTTTTTTTTTTGCACTAAAAATGGATAAAAATTCTGAATGTTTGTCTGTCCTTAAAGCAGCAATAATCGTCCTCAGCCTAATAAAAAGCTTCTCTTCACCACAATCTTTCCCCGTGAACTGAAACCGTTTTAAATCTCAATATAATTTGCCCCCTTTTCTCATTTTTCTAAAAAACCCAAAAAAAAATATTTTCTTTTTTTTTTTTTTTTTTACATCGGCCCCCATGCAAAGCATACTGGGAACTACAGTTTCAGTTACAGTATGTCATTGAAAATCAACTATTTACATTTAAGTCCCCTAATTGAATAGTTTGCACATTTAGAGAATTACAAAAGCGCGGATTCTTTTTTGTGTAGATCACGAATAATGATTTAGTAAGCTGGACAGTCTGAGCTTTTCGAATTTTTTCTTTTTTTGCCATGCATCCCAAAAAAATGCTGCTAGTTGTTTCAGCCCCAACTTTGGAGTCAAATATGGACTAACTAGCCATTGGGTTAAATTTTTGACATTCTATTTACCTAACCCAAGAAAGTTGGGTTGAGTCAAATTGACCCAAAGTTGGGTTGAAATAACTCCAACATTTTTAGAGTGTACTATTTCTTAAGATAATAAAAATGTTATAATGTAGGTGTATATATATATATATATATATATATATATATATATATATATATGTGATGATGATGATATGTGTGTGTGTGTGTGTGTGTGTGTGTGTGTGTGTGTGTGTGTGTGTGTGTGTGTATGTATGTAGAGCCTATGTATGTATGTGTATCAGCGCCTTCATCTTTACCCTTTGGACATCTGTAACTGTTATTGCGCAGATCGGGGTCATGCGCTGACTTTCGCTCCTTTTTGCCGCCTCACCAACCCCTTTCTTTTCTGTGAAGCTTTCACAATTTGTTGCACCATCAGTCTCCCCTGTTTTCTTCGCCGCGCCCCTTTATCTTGATCGCTTGTTCGGGATTGCTTAACGGCAATTCGGGTCCTGGTGTTTATATTTAATAATCCTGTGGAACCGGATATATGTCATGCTCCCCCCCGTCACTGGCCTGCTAGCCTACAACCCAACGGATTTGTTGTGAACCTCCGGAAATTATAGACTCTTTTACTCCTACGAATTTTGGGGGTGTATTACTTGTGAACAACATGCATTGGAGAACAAGGCTTGTGAGTCTCATTCCACTTGTGTTCACTTCACTGCTAGGTGAGCGAAGTTTAAGTGACCATTTTTCTGAATGAAAAAAAGGGTAGAGCAATAAACATTTTATCCCCGATGCAGATTTATTTTTCACAACACGCCACTCGTTAAATCTACTATTGTACCAATGGTGTGCTATAAGCAGAGTATACCAACAATCAACCTGAGGGGCAGTGTGTGGTGTGTCTGTTGTGTATGTGTGTGCTGTTCGTGTGTGTGTTGGGTACGTGCTGGGGTGTGTCGGGCTGTGGTGCGTGTGTGGTGTGGTGTTGTGTGTTTAAAAAAATCGTTTGAAATCACTACCAAGGGGGTTGTGTTCTCTTTTGTCACATGTACATGAATACGCCAGTTCAACCAAACCTTGATTCTGGACTAAATGCGAGATGGAGCCGATCTTAGGTCCTCAAATCCACTTGTGCTGTACTGTATTGTTTGAACATTGTCCAATTGTGTATTAGTTATGCCATCCCATCAAACGTCTTTGCAACCGGGTATGGTTCAACCCAACGACACTCTCTTCCCAGCGTTCATTTAATGTACTGCCCCTTTATCCGCCTATGTAATAAAAGAGCCTTATATTGACACTAATAATAATAATCAAATTACATTGAATACGTAAACGAGAATAATGTATCATACTTAAACACTCAATCCCCTACCTTTTTAGGCTAGATACTGTGACTTCACCTTGTGTACCTCGCTCAAATGTCTTCGGACGGTCTGTGCACGGCCTCTGAATCGAGTTTCGCCAGCCACTACATCATCCCACAATTGCCACCAATACCACCTTACTGCCTTGATTCCTAAAACCATTCCAGGGACCTCAGAACGGACTCGTCCTTAGAACAGCGGACTTGAACTTAGACTGGCCGCCTGTAACTGCCTAGCAAAATGCATCAACAGCTGATGTTAAAAACACATTTTCACTAGATTGTAGCAGTCATCGAAGCCTTGTTACTGAATCGGGGCCTCCAGGGACCTGGGAAGCGATAGTTTAGCTGAATTCACTAAAACAGCTTTATGTGCAGAATCCTGCTAGCGCCTAGTTCCTTACAGCACACTAAACTACGCAGATTTTATATGGAGGTCAGGTCAAGCTTTGTCAGCATTTAAACTCGAACTTATAATACAACAACACAGTAGCACTTATTCACAAATTAATAATAGGTTTATATAGGCCAAACATAAGAAGCTTCTTTCAAAAACAAAAGAAACAAAAATCTTGCTAATCCCAAACTAGTGTAATGGCTTTTGTAAGTGTAATCACAATATAGCACGGTGATTCGGCTATGTTCTGGTGTCTGAAATTAACTTACAAATAGAGGTGATTTAAAATATGGACTATCACCAATCTCATGCTAGGTCTAAAAATGGAAGTGGTTACAGTAATGCGGCAACAGTGTTAATATCCGACCACTGTATTTTCCATTAATATAGAATATGTCATATTATAGGCTGCAGTGCATGAATGAGGGAGGTTATTGAGGAATGGCAACCCCCCAAAAAAAGCATCCCTTCTTAAAAAAAAGCCTATCCTTTACATTAATATGCTCGTCTATTAGGTAAAACTCTTAAAGCAAATGAAATATTAAAACTATAGGATAATTTACAAAACTATAAATATCTCATATCTCTAAATCTGAGCACATGGATCAATCAAGGGTTTGTCGGCTAAAAAATGCCCTAAAAAAGGTGTTTGCAAAGCACATTTACACATGGCTTTGCGTGACTGTCAGTAAAACCAAGAGAATGAAAGAAGTGCTTAGATGACACAAGCGTTTCTCTGAACATTCCTCTGACTGAGTACATTAGAAAACATCACGGAGAACAGTAGTCTACTTTATTCAGTAACAGATCGTTGTCAAAGTTATAGCGAATTGTTGGAAATGAATGCAGTCACCGAGGTTTCACACACATGCGCATGATAAATAAATGCATGCGTGTCAGGTTTTAGTCCCCAAAGTGTTGAGCTATTTGCTTCTTAAGGAACTGTGAGGACTGACAGTCTCCATTCACAAAATACAAGCTTTGGAGAGCTGAAAAGTGTGGGGCTCAAAAATAACGGTCATTTTGAACGCACTGAATTTTTATTAATTTTTTAAAAAATAAAAAAATAAAAATTATAATCACAATCAAATCAAAACCATAAAAATAGAAACTTGACTATAAACCATAAAGAGTCAGTGCTGCAGTCATAGGCCTGCTTCAGTAGATTTTTTTATTCTCCTGGTTTATCCTCCCTAGATAAAGCCAAATATTTTCAACATGGGCTAATAAGGTTTATTTCTGAAAGTGAAAGTGAGACTGAAATGAAGAGAGAACAACAGACACACACACACAAACACACACACACACACACACACACACACACACACACACACACACACAAAAATCATAATAGCATTTGTCTAGATAGGATGCTGAAAATTATAATTCAGCCCAAACTAACGAGGCGATCAGAGCTGATGATGATGATGATGATGATGATGGAGTGACAACACGATAATTTTATATTGTGCATGATTATTTATGATTAAACAATTCTGCTAACGTTATTAGAATGATTTCTAAATGATCATGTGATAGACTGGATGTTACATGTGACACTGAAGGCTGGAGTAATGATGCTGAAAATTCAGCTTTGCATCACAGGAATAAATTATTTTTTTAAAAGTATATTCAAATAGAAAACTATTATTTTTAAGTTGTAATAATATTTCACAATATTTACTATGTTTTTTTCTGTATTTTTGATCAAATAAATGCAGGCTTGATGAGCAGAAGAGACTTCTTTCAAAAACATTAAAAATAGTAATGTTTCCAAACTTTTGACCTGTACTGTATATATACTTCTTTTTTTCTAAATCAGAAGAAACAACTACCAGTTAAGCTGTACTTAGGGTTTTTAAGACTATTATAAAAACAAACAAATGAACATTATCAGTCATTATATTTCATAATCTACCCTCTCTGATGTTGACAGCTGATTTTAATCTCAGTAAATTACTTGCACTTATGCTCATCATTTGCTGTCCCCGGTTCTTCCACTCTTTTTTTATTTGGTCATTTTTAAAATGTATTTTTATTTTTTGTATTTGTACAAACTGCCTTCTCTTTGCTTTACCCACACATTTTCTCTGCTATGTCTTGATGTTGTCTGTATGTTTCTCCTGCATGTTTATATGTAAATCATAACAACATTTTTGGTTGGAAGAAGTCTGTCATAAAATGGCATCTTAAAAAGCGGTTAGTTTCTGTAGCGGTGACTTACGGAGTTCCTCATTGTTATCTCTCAAACAAGCCTGACAGAAGACTTGACGCTAATCTCAGTAAATGGCATATAGTGTTTAGTGACATCCTTGCTGTGGTCATTTGTGTACTGCCCGCAACAATCCCGCTGTTGAACAGCTGTATTTACCTGAATCCGGAGCGTTTGGTAGATGTAGCTAGTAAGCAGAAGGTGTCAGGATGAGATGCAGCGCAGAGATTGAGGAGCGGCTGCTGACAAACAGATCATGTCACGGCCAACACTACAGCGTCTGCTGGTGTGGCATGAGGCTGCCTGGGAATTATACAGCATGCAGACGTGTAGAGATACAGAAGCACAGGAGCAACGCCTCACAATCCGGGACAGTCCCCATACAAGACAGGATCAGTGTCAAGAAAAATTTGACTCACAATTATTGTGTTTTTGGTCCCCGTCTCCACAGCCTGCAGCTGTGCTCCAATGAGCCATTTTATTGTGTTTATGCAAATGTTTTGCGGGCCAATTTTCAAAACTGACACTTTAACTTTTAAAAGTATCATTTTAGTTTGCTAATCTCCCATTAGCTTAGAGAAGCCCATTGGTTCAAGTGCAGGAATTCAGTTTCAGATCTTCTTACTTCCTGAGAACTTTGGCTTAAGAACCTTTTCACACTGCCTTAATGATTTTAAATGAATGAATTGTAAATATTTGTTTTTATTTATTTTAAATAAATGCCGTATTCTAAACAAACAGCATGCACAAGAACAAATCACTTATTACATCAAGGAAACATTTCACATGCATCATAGCACAGCAGAAATAAATAAAAGAGACGGCACATTAGTTGTATAAATTATACCATATAATGATTTCACATTTTTATTTACATTAGACATTATAATAGAATTATATTAAAATGCACATGGGCGATTAAGCACCATTAAGCATTCTTTTTTATATAAAAAATGTTATTGGAAGAGCATCTTGCACCTGTTAGATGCGTTACTGTTTTTAGATTGATGTATATTTTCACCTCTTCTCAAGTACTTTAATGTACTGATTATTAGATTGATAGGATAATTTATAGGTTAATCTGAAATGCTTTTAAAATACACTGGGCTTTTAAAAAACACTGGGCATCGTGGCAGGATCAAAACAAATGGGAAACTGTTTAAGTGGAACTTTTGCAGAAAATATCACTTTTCAGTTGTCTGATAGGATGAATTATTTTGAATGAGATTTTTGAGGAAATTTTAAGGCAACGTCCAAACTTGAGTCCAGTTTACATTATTAAAGAGATAAAAATCCCTGGTTCACTCATTCTTGCCTTTCTCTGGACCTCAGTTCTGAGAGTTTTATTTTGTTACTGGAAATTAACATCTAGTTCCATATATAACAGATATTAACATCCATAGCCCAGCAGGTGGAGGTATTTACACTCCGAGTCTGAATCAACAACAAGAAGCTCAGAGAAGAAGCCAGCGCGTGTTAGTGAATGAACAGAGCTGATGGCGGGGCTCGAGCTGCTGTCGGATCAGGGATACCGTCTAGATGGACGGAGAGCGTGCGAGCTGCGCAAGGTCCAGGCGCGCACGAGCGTGTTCGCGCAGGCGGACGGATCCGCGTATCTGGAGCAGGGCAACACTAAAGCGCTGGCCGTGGTGTACGGACCGCACGAGGTCAGGCCTTGTATCGTGTGTCGGATACACCAATAATAATAATACTACAAGCAATGCATGCAGTGTGTTTTATATAACAGGGACTGAACGGCATTGTTCTGAACACAACTGTAAACTTTGTGTCAATGTTGTGCTCAAAATGAGCAATAATTCTTCATAGTAATTTCTCATTTTCAAAAGCGCAAACGTAAAATAACGTTTAAAAAGTTTGTATAATATTAGCAGGTTTAAATACTGTTTTATTTATCACATGTTCTTATATTTCGTTAGCCTCAATGTGTTTTTGTAAACTCATAATCTTGTTATAATACTGTTCGAATCTGGGATTTTCAATGGTTGCAATTTACTATTTTTTATTATTTTATTAGTGTGCTGTCAAACGATTAATCGCATCCAAGATAAAAGTTTTTATTTACACAATATATGTATGTTTACTGTATATTTATTACTTATATATAAATACAAACACATGCATGCATGTGTATATATTTATAAAAATATGTTATGTTTACATGTTAAATATATTTATGTATAATATAAAATATAAGAATGTAAATACATGAAAGTATTTTTAAAATATATACTGTATGTATGTGTATTTATATATACATAATAAATATACACAGCACACACACATATATTATGTAATTTTGGATGATATTAATCTTTTGATAGCACTAGTTTTTTGACATTATAATATTAAATTAGTGATGAGTACAAATAATCCACAACAATTAAATGAAAAACAAAATCTGTTGTCCCTGCTTTTTAATTCATAAAAAATAAGTGAGATTTCACTTATGATATTTTGAGCACAAAACTAGTAGTAAATGTCCTCAGAAATCTGGTCACCTTGCATATTGAGAGATCAGGAGCGCTGCTTATTAGTTATGATGGGAGAACTTTCTGAAGATCTGAGGATTTTATCAACATGCAAACTACTGCAACACGATTCACAACTCCTCGAAGCAGTGTTTCGAACACACCGTCTCAGTTATGAGGTTTTACCAAACAGATAGGATTTAAGTCTTTCTCGTTTTCAGTGTTATCCCTGACAGTGTGTCAAAGCTGCAGTTTGTGTCATTTATCCATACTGTCGTCTCATTTGCTCTCTCTGGCTCCCTGTAGACGCGAGGCTCTCGCAGTAAATCTCTGCACGATCGCGCGGTCATTAACTGTCAGTTCAGCATGGCCACGTTCAGCACGGCGGAGAGGAAGAGACGTCCACACGGGGACCGCAAGTCCAGCGAGATGAGCCTCCACCTCAAACAGACCTTTGAAGCTGCGGTGCTCACCGAGCTCTACCCACGATCACAAATCGACATCTACGTTAAGGTAAGAGCACTCAGCTTAAACTAGATGTAATCTAGACGTGTGTGTGTGTGCTAACCTGCCCAGTAATACTGGATATTAATATTTCTTTCTGCTTTCACTGACATGGATTTATTATTGTGAACATCTGTCCTGTAACTACCAAAAATTCATTCGTTTCAGAATTTTAACCCTTAAAATGTCAGTTTGTTTAGATAATGCCACTGTTGTTTCCTTTTATGAACAACACAATAAATATATATATTTTTTTTTTTATCCATATGCACAATGCCAAGCATTTTGGGGGAGTTATTTAGTCTTGGATATGTCAGTGATTAGCAGCAACATTAATTTAGATGCATTATCATTTCTTGTGCATTTCTCCTCAATGTCCTGAGTCTAACGAATTTTGTACCTATTGTAAAATAGATTCTTAAAGGAAATGAGGGTGAAAATACACATTTATCAATTTATTGCTGTTTGCATTAATACAGCCAAAATTATATATATATATATATATATATATATACATATTTAGGGCTGTCAAATGATTAATCACGATTAATCACATCCAAAATAAAAGTTTTGTTTACATAATATATGTATGTGTACAGGGTATATTTATTATGTATATATAAATACACACACATAAATTATATATTTAGAAAATATTTACATGTATATACATTAATATATTTATATTTCTTATATTTCATATATATATATAAATATATTTAATATATAAACATCATAACATATTCTTCTTAAATATATACATGCATGTGTGTGTATTTATATATACATAATAAATATACACAGTATACACACATATATTATGTAAACAAAACTTTTATTTTGGATGTGATTAATCGTGATTAATCATTTGACAGCCCTAATATATATATATATAAAAGAAAAGTTGAAAAATATACGTAAGGAGACACGAGGCTTAATAAAGATAAGGTTTTCCTTCAAGAACTGGCCCACTGTGGTTTCCACCATTTATCCAGAGACTTTATTGATTTATAATACCTTAATTCACCTCCCAATACATTTACATTTAGTCATTTAGCAGACGCTTTTATCCAAAAGCGACATACAAATGAGGACAATAAAAGCAATCAGAATCAACAAAAGAGCAATGATATGCAAGTCTCTGTTAGCTTAACACAATACACATAGCAAGGTTTTTTTTTTTGTTTTATAATATAATAAATAAAAAGAAAACAGTCTGTCTGAAGCGTCTCGGCGTATTTGTACAACGCGCAGCCTTTCAATCTATACTTCATTTGATAATTATTTCCATCCAGTGTTTGCGCTATTTCTCTCCAGAAGTCATGAGCGACAACACTGTCTTTATACTCGGTTAAACTAGAGTTGTGGATATCTCATCACTTTGTGCCAAATTTCATGAGAGAAGTGTCAAACAAATCAAAAATCACATTTCGCAATGCAAAATCGCAAAGAATTGAGGACTCTCGCCAACTACCACATGTAATATTGTGAAAAGATTCAGGGAATCCGGAGAAATCACAGTACATGTAGGGCAAGGCAGAGCTTGACCTTTGAACCCTCAGATGGCATAATGCATAAGAAACCGTCATGCTGCAATGTTAAATATAGCCACATGGGCTCAGGAGTACTTCGGAAAACCACTGTCTATTAACACAGTCTGCTGCTGCATCAAGAAATGCAACTTGAATATGTTACTCCAGGAGAAAGAGTCACTTACAATACAAAGATCAGATCGTGTCACATTTTATTGGCTATAATATCCACCATCGCTGTCTCTGGTCCTGTGCTGTAGATTCTGCAGGCAGACGGTGGGAACTACAGCGCTTGTGTGAATGCTGCGACTCTGGCTCTGGTGGACGCTGGTATTCCCATGCGGGACTATGTGTGCGCCTGCACTGCTGGCTTTGTGGAGGACACGCCGCTGGCCGATCTGTGCCACGCTGAGGAGAGCGGAGGAGGAACGTCGCTGGCGCTGGCCCTGCTGCCCCGCAGCGGAAACATCGCCCTGCTGCAGATGGACGCCCGGCTCCACCAGGACCACCTGGACGCTTTAATAGAGGCAGCCATGACGGCGTGTAAAGGTGTCAGTAAAGTCCTGGACGGCGTTGTGCGTCAGCATCTAGAAGAGGTTTCAGTTCTGACCAGAGATTGAGGAGGAGAGAGGCTTTGACCGTGTTATCATTTGTAGAATGAAGCCTACATTTGGCTGACGTGATAGATTTGAACAACAACAAAAAAATATGGATGAAACCTCATGTATCATTTCTACAAAAAACTGTTTTGTAATAATAAAGATTTGAAAGAGTTTCCATGAAAAGGTCTTGGTATGTTTCTAAGCAGTTGACAATCATTTTTCCTTCTGTGTACCTCTGTACACAATCCTTTTTGTTTCCCCACTAATAGATTATAAACATTTGTTCCACGTCTATTTTGTACTGCCAGTAATTTATGCGCAAAAAAAACATTGTGAATAAACACATCCTAATCAGGGTTTATCAAACCAGGGAGTTCATGAAAAGTTATTAATTAAATGAATTGTAAATAAATAATACAATTAAATATTTAATAAATAATACAATTTTAAAAAGGTTGAAATGCTAAAGTCCCTTTAAGGCAAGTCATTTCGCTCGGCAGCCTTTTTTGAAACGCCTCTCCCATTTCTTTGAATGGAGAAACATCAAATTCTCCAAAACAAAACACCTAACCAAACTAACAAATAAATTACTTAAAATAAATCACCAGTGAAATCTGACAACAACTGCCTCATAAATGTTGTTCCTTATGGTCCGATAGCATAAAAAAATACTTATTTGTCAGGCTTGACCAGCCAGTGCGCATGCGCTCGTCTCAGAACGCTGACTTTACAGATTAACGATTGGCTCTTTCATTCAGAAGGCGGGGCTTCCTTCGGTAGAGCAGCCATATGGAGTGTTGCATTTTTCACCATTCAGAACTATAGGAGTGACACATGGGTATTTTGGAAATGGGCAGCTGGTTTGTTTACAGCAGTTACCATGGAAACAGCTCTATTTCTGATGCTCCATAAGCGCCACCTGCTGCCAGAGAGTGGATTTACACTTATTCAGCCTGTCTGCTGTATTTGTTCAGACCAATGAGAAAACAGGACCAACATTTTGTTGTGAATCTGTTAGATGGAAAACAAACTAATGTGCATTCTAAAAATCTGAACACTTCAATACTAAAGTAGCCCATGTAGAATTGTTAATGGAGCGTTAGTATACATTAGCAGATAACATGATATGTTGTAAGTCACCCAACCAGTATTTATTATTTGTTTAAAGTCTGTTGGTTTTTAATATAATTTCACTGTGTGTATGAGTACTTATTGAACATTTCCAGCACATTTGAACAATACCGTGATATTATTATTTTCTATATATATTCTTGGTCACAATAATCATATGAAAATGTCATGCCATTTTATCTCTAATGTAAAATCATTCTGATTAAAAAAAAAAAAAAATTAAATGGATAAAAAAAAAAAATGTTTTTGAAGTAAACATGTAAATGTGCCATTACGTTTTTGAAAGGAGCTTGGCTGACAAAATTTCTGAAAAGTCCTATGCTAAGTGATTATTGAAATACAGTTTATCACAGGTGGCTGCAGATTCAATTATGTGAATGTTTACTCAAATTTCTAAGCAAAAATTGATGCAACCATACAGTTTGTGTGTTCAGTCTAGATCTGTTTAGTGCAGCAATGAAAAGCTAATATAAAGCATGTCATTAACCATGTTAAAGGGAGAGTTCATCCAAAAAATTAAACTGTTATTTGTTGTAATTTTTGTTATTTTTCCACACAAAAAAGTATTCTCATAGCTTCGTAAAATTACGGTTGAACCCCTGATGTTAATTGGACTATTTTATGAATAGTTCTTGCTACGTTTCTGTGTCTGGGAACATTTAAGTTGCGTTGCTGTCTATGCAGGGTCTGTGAGCTCTCGGATTTCATCAAAAATATCTTAATTTGTGTTCTGAATATGAATAGAAGTCTTACGGGTTTGGAATGACATGAGGGTGAGTAATTAATCACATCATTTTCATTTTTGGGTGAACTAACCCTTTAAGAATGGCCCAGTGCCCATTTAGATTGTTGTGATGAAAAATTGTTTACTCTTTATTTTAAAGTGTCCTTGTTACAGTGTAATTATACATTTAAGTACCGAGTAATATTAATTAACTACATGTTCTTACTACTGTATATGGTTAGGGTTTGGCTTACATAATTTTTTTGTTATTATAATAACAAAATGCAAGTACATGTAACGTTTAATAAGGACACCTTAAAATAAAGTATTACAGAAAAAGTTCATGCATGTAACAATAAGTTGCTAATCTGTAAGTATCCTATTTAACCACACTTGGATAAAAGTCCTTGAATATTTGCAGATGTATTATTTAAATATTTCTGCATAATTCCTGAAATCTTAATAAACCAATTCAGAAAATTGCAAGCAATGATAAAATAATGCAACAAGTGTTTAAATGTACCCCAACACTACCACAAGAGTCACTAAATGAGTAATAAGCTACAATGAATAGGACTATTCTGAAATTATTATTATTACAAATGATAAAAAGAATTCTATAATACAAAAACATTCTAAAAAATTATTGTAAAGATAAAAAACACAAACATATTATTAAAAAACAAAAAAACAAAACAAAACATGTCAATGAATCACAGCCCAGCAGAGGGAGCCCATTGTCCTCTGGCCAGCTTCTTTAAGTGCTTTTTATTTATATTGTGTCATATCTGACCTTTTGCATCACATTTGCATAAACGCTTAAGCAGCTATGCTTAATTCAAATAAAAATTATTCATAAAGTACAATTATAATTTAAAGAAAGCACCGTAACACGTATGCTGAATTATTTTAACATAAATTAATCAGTTTTATTTTATGTCAGTTCTCAAAGTATAATTAATGAATTGAACATCCTGAAAGAGAACAGTGTGTGTAAATGATAAAGACACTGTTACCCAAAGAATGAAACTTTAGTAAGTTTTGGTCTGCTACTTTGATAGTATTACTATAATAATAACAATATATGCATAATTATAAGCAACTAACCCATATAGTAAATACATGTTACTACTCAGTACTTAATTGAATAATTACACTGTAACAAAGACATCTTTAAAAAAAAAATGCAACCTAATTGCCATATTCCAAGTATGTACATAAATAAAGAATCCTGAAATATGGAATAAAAGGAACAGATTATCAGAAGAACATTTAGAAGTATCGGAAAAATCATCAAATGAGTCTTCATATGTTTCATGATGTGCAAAAACACACCAATGGTATGTAGATGTTATACGCTGACCTATAAACAGTTCTGGGTGAGTCCTCTTTTCAGCTCGGTGAAATGTTGTGAAATAAATCATAATAAAACATGCATAACTTGTTATGCTGCTCTCCACGTGTGACATATGAAGAGTTTGGTTCCAAAAACGCCTTTTTAAAAAAGTTTCCGCCAAAATCAGTATTGTATCTGTATTGAAAAATTTTCATTTTACGCAAAATGCGATACCCGCCGAGTAGTTCTGTCATCTTTTTTTCCAAACTGCGACAAAACACCAGTCTCCTTTTTCTGCAGAATGTGATATATCCGCTAAACCAATCACAGCGCACCGTTCCACCCACTGTAAGCGGTAACAACCAATCACAGCGCCCCACTCCGCGCACTGTAAGCAGTAACAACCAATAACAGCGCACCACTCCACACACTGTAAACAGAAACAACCAATCACAGCGCACCACTTCACGCACTGTAAACGGTAATGGCGGCGCTTTGAATACACCCAGCATCCTAGTTTTCCTCATCTACTTTGTACTTTGATCAACAAACAAAGGCTCCACGATAAATCGCATGTGCATCATTCCACCATTCCAGTTTCTAAATATTGTAGAAACTTAATTTTCTGTAAAGTTGCTTTGCAATGATTTGTATCGTAAAAAGCGCTATACAAATAAACTTGAATTGAATTGAATTGATTGTCAAGCATCTCGTCAGTAAAGCCGGTTCTGTGATTAATAGTAAACTACCGGTAAATCTCCATCACGTGCTTTCAGATGGAGTGACATTTAATACACAGAGCCGTACATCACTGACAAGCTACACTATATCGCATTCATTAGATTAATCGCATTCGATTATGAATGCGATATTGTGTAGCCTGTCAGTGTTAGTGTTTTAATTAATGCCATTTATGTTTTTGTTAATACAGCACTAGTCAGCTAAATGAAGGTAACATGGCAAACATGAATGCACTTTAGGAAGTTGAATGTAAGGGAAATGTCCTGTAAGGGAATTCCTGTGGTCTAATGTGATGTTGTTCATGTTCTTGTTCATGATGAAATTTTATTTTATTGTTGTAATTAATTTATAGCATTAACAAGATGACACGCTGAATTCATTTTGGGAGCTATGAGTGATGAATGTATTTTTAGTCCAGTGCCTGCATATAAGATTAGTATTGACCAAGTTCAGAGCAGGTCATATTTGGATCAACTTACTATGTTGAGTAATTTCAACAGTTTCAATATGAAAAATAACTTTCATATTGATTCAATGGATTTATTGATTTTTGGGGGGGAAAAAAAAGAAAAAAAAAACTATCATAGATTTATTGCATTTTATTATATACATAATAAATCTTTGAAAATCAAAATCTGGATTTGAATTTTTAATGTTAGCCTATTATAACCTAAAGATGCTTTGTGAAAGTTTGAAACAGAAAACAGTGGTTTTCATCTTGCCACTTTCTTGGTAAAGAAAACACACTTTTACTCAAATGAATCAAAATGGATTTATAGCGTTTTGTAACCAAACTCTTCACGAATACTCGATCCTCCATAAAGCGCTGTACGGCGATGAATCGCGTGCGTTGTGACGTCAGTGCATCTGCTTGCATTAAACGAGGAAGTCAGAGATCCGGTAGTTCCCCTTTACTCTAAGAGAACTATTAGATAGTTCGGTTAAAAACCAGTTCGAGCTTCGCCATCGCATGTTCAGAAAGTCTAGCCTTTTCATGCGTTTCCCGTATTTAATGTTGAGCTCGTGATCATATTTTCTTACCGGAACTAGTTGAAAACTCAAAAAAGGTGAAAGCAGACAACAGGATGGATGTTACTCACCTGACGGAGGACGAAATGGCCGATATAAAGAAGGAAGTAGGTGTCTTGTGTATGAATGTGGTTTAAAACAGATCAGAGATGCCGTGTGTGTGTGTGTGTGTGTGTGTGTGTGTGTGTGTGTGTGTGTTAGTGGGGTTGCCAGATGATGCTTTGTATCGAGGTGGAAGCGAAAGCGGTGGCAGTTCTCTGTTGATCCGCTGACCATAAACCCGATCGAGCCGCTAAATATGTCAAAGAGTGCAAAAGACTCATGAGAAGCATTACATCACATGAAGTACACACTTCAACTTTCCAGCATACTTAAGCTATTAAATAGGCCTACGCGATAAATCATATATCCTATAGATTAGATAGATTATAGACATATTAATCTTATAAATTATTGTCCAGCGTTTCTGTGTTAAATGTTTAACTCTGTGCATCTGCTTTCAAAAACAATAGCCTTCCTGCTTTTAATTCTAAGAGCATTTCTCCTGCTTCTGTTATAAATGAAGGAAAGAAAAGAAAAGTTGTAAATTGCTCTAAAAATGTTTTTTGTGAGAAATCACAGAATAGTGTGCGAGCAAGCATCTGTCTGGATTGTATTGTATCCATGCTTTAAAGAGATACTTCACCCAAAAATTAACATTCAGGCAACACTAAAACAATGCAATGAACACGGATAGTTCATCCCAAAATTAAAAATGTTGTTCCAAACCTAGTTTCTGTCTTCTGTTAAATCGAAAAGGAAATGTTTAAAGAATGTGGGTAACCGTTCATTCGCTGGTAGCCATTGACTTCCATGGTGTTTTTTTTGTTTTGTTTTGTTTTGTTGCCAAACTATGGAAGTCAGTGGATGAGTAAATGATGACAAAAGTATCATTTCTGAGTGAACCATCCCTTTAAGATGTATTCTATTCATGGCCTGATTAGAAAACCTACAGCTAGGCCATTTGATATGAGTATTAAAGTCTTTTAAATTATATGTTAAGTAATATGTATCACGGAAAATAAACTAAACTACTTTTTTATTTTTTATCCTGTTTTGGAAACAGGCTTCCTTAAAAAAAAAAAAAAAAAAAAAAAAAAAACACTGCTCACCTCTAAATATTTGGTCTTCGTGTTTCTTTTTCCTCGTAGGCCATAGACAGGTTACGGCCGTACCTGGTGGATAAGATCATCGCAGAGCGCCACTTTGATTACTTGCGCTCGAAGAAAATCCTGACCAGAGATGACACAGAAGAGATCAGCTGCAGAACCACGAGAGGGAGACGCACCAGCAAGCTGCTGGATATCCTGGCAGAAAACCCTCGGGGTCTAGACATGCTCATCGAGTCCATCAAATGGGGCCGAACGCTCAACTTCATCATCGCGAAGATCACTGATGAGGTGCAGCGCGTGAAAAATGAGCGACTGGAAGCTTTAAAAGGTAAAAAATAACCTATGTTAATTAAAGGGGTTATATTTTGAAATCCAATTTTACTTGATTTTTATTTATATATATATTTATTGCTACATCTCCTTTAAGACTTGAGAGTGAGCAACATTATTATTAACATTATTGTTAAAAATCAACCATGCAAGAAATGCAAAATGTCTAAATTGAGGAAAAGCCCAAAGGGTTTTGGACCCCATTTACACCCGTATTTTACACTGGATCAACCAAAATGTATTTGTGACCCTGGAGCACAAAACCAGTCATAAGGGGTTAATTTTTAGAAATTGAGATTTATACATCACCTGAAAGCTGAATAAATAAGCTCTCCATTGATGTGTGGTTTGTTAGGAGGACAATATTTAGCTGAGATACAACTATTTGAAAATCTGAGGGTGCAAAAAAATAAATAAAAAATTATTAAGAAAAGTTATCCAATTGAAGTCCTTGAATGATCTAAAATTCAGTTTTGATATTTATGGTAATTTACAACATTCTCATGGAACATGATCCTTAATTAATATCCTAATGTTTTTTGGCATAAAAGAAAAATGGATAATTTTGACCCATACAATGTACTTTTGGCTATTACTACAAATATACCCCAGAGACTTAAGACTGCTTTTGTGCTCCAGGCTCACATATTAATATCAGATGTAAACATGGACAAACATTTCTTCGTTATTAATAGATTACAGCATTGAGAGCTTGAGCTCTTACCAAATGAAACTGATGTTTATTGCTTACAAGATCATCCATTCATGTCCCGTTCTGAAAATAAGACATATACTGTCTGTCTTTCTTTGAAGAGAGGAATACATTTAAAAATGAGTTTTATAAGCTTGAAGTGAATAAAAGATGCTGCTGAACAGTGACTCAGAGTGAAGCAGAAGTGGTTCAGATTTTGTGTATGTCATGAGTAGCCTACGTAACTAGTTCACAATATAAACATCTAGAAAGGAACTGATTTTAGAGGGCAGCTGGCTGTGATTTGCTTGTGCATGTTGCAAATGTGATTTTTTTTTAATTGTTCAGATTTAGTTCAGTGTGCTGGTTTTATTTTTCAATATCTTATTTTTTGAAACCGATGGTTTGTTATATCATAGCTGTAACATTTGTTTGAAATGTATCATTTTGCTGTATTTATTTAATCTTAGAATGTATAGTAATATCTAGCAGTTGGGTTTAAGGTATTGAATTTATAATAGTAGACAGTGTTAAAAAACAGTTAATACAATACCACATGAAGCACATTTTTAGGTAAAAATTAAGTAGTGTATTAGACAACAGAAAAGCTTTGTGTATTAAGCTGCGAGCAGAACTGGATACATTCACTCATTTCTCATTTCACATTGCAAAGGGTTTCTTAAAAGTCCAGTGGCAGAAACAGATCATAAAAATAATGTCATTATATTTATGTATATATATATACAGTACAGACCAAAAGTTTGGAAACATTACTATTTTTAATGTTTTTGAAAGAAGTCTCTTCTGCTCATCAAGCCTGCATTTATTTGATCAAAAATACAGAAAAAAACAGTAATATTGTGAAATATCATTACAACTTAAAATAATAGTTTTCTATTTGAATATACTTAAAAAAAAAATTTTATTTCTGTGATGCAAAGCTGAATTTTCAGCATCATTACTCCAGCCTTCAGTGTCTCATGTAACATCCAGTCTATCACATGATCATTTAGAAATCATTCTAATATTCTGATTTATTATGAGTGTTGGAAACAGTTCTGCTGTCTAATATATTTGATGAATAAAAGGTTAAAAAGAACTGCATTTATTCAAAAACAAAAAAAAAATTCTAATAATATATATTCTGATAATATATTTTTCTTTACTATCACTTTTTATCAATTTAACACACCCTTGCTGAATAAAAGTATTGATTTTATTTAAAAAAAAGAAAGAAAAAAAAATTACTGACCCCAAATTTACTTACCAGTAGTGTATATTGTTATTACAAAATATTTATATTTTAAAAAACATAGCTTCTTTTTTTTTTTTTTTTTTTTACTTTTTATTCATCAAAATATCCTAAAAAAGTATCACATATTCTGAAAAAATATTAAGCAGCAGAACTGTTTCCAACTTTGATAATAAATCATCATATTAGAATGATTTCTAAAGGATCATGTGATAATGATCCTAAAAATTCAGCTTTGCATCACAGAAATAAATTATAATTTAAAGTATAATAAATTTAAAAACAATTATTTTAAATTGTAAAAATATATCACAATATTACATTTTTTTTCTGTATTTTTGATCAAATAAATGCAGGCTTGATGAGCAGAAGAAACTTCTTTCAAAAACATTAAAAATAGTAATGTTTCCAAAATTTGGTCTGTACTGTATATATATATATATATATATATATATATATATATATATACACACACACATTTTTATATACAGAATATACATATATTTTAAAATATATGCATTGATATATTTTTATATTATTATTTATTGTAATAAATTACAATAAATAATAATATAACAGTATATTTCCCTTGACTCCCTTAGCTTTCTGGAGACTGTGGTTAATAAAAAGTTGTCTAATGGCTTTAAATCGCAAGTAACATTCATTAGTTTGATGAGAGTCATTTTGTAATTAGTTTCTTGTTTTCTTCTGATCAATGTTTTCTTAATATTTTCATGTACTGCAGCAGGGTCCTCTGCAAATTCAGGTTATTCGAGCACAAAAGGAGCAAGCAATGACTTCTCCAAAATGGACCCGGATTATGACAAGTACTCCACTATATGCTATCATCCCGAAGGGGAAGGAAGTTCATCGTCTTCTGTGGCTACGGGATCCTTTAACCTGCGTTACGGCTCGGGTCGAGGGAACGAGGCTCTGTCGGTCTGCGGAGGTGCTGGGAGCGTGACCGTGTCCTCCACCGCCTCATCAAGCCTGCCTAAACCTGGAGACCCCGGAGCTCCGCCGCTGCCCGAGGAGCCCGACATGGACGTCCAGGATATAGATGCTGCTGTTTGTGGAAGTACGGGGAGTAGCGGGGATGCTATTTTCCAGCCGCTGCGCTCACGTTCTTTGTTTCCGATGTCTCACGTGTCGTAGCGCAACCTTTCGACGTAATCTCTCATTCCATCAATGTGTGAGATGCAGAACATTCTCCAAAACAACTGTCTCTCACCAGCACGGTCACACTGCAGATCTTTTCTGCTTGTTAAATTTGCTTAATTAAAATGAGTTTATGCTGAACATTTTGTTTCTACTTACTTTAAATGTATCCAGTCATGTAGAACTGAATTTTGCTTCATTTAGTTACTTAAAGCCTTTATTTATAATGCGTTAAAAAGGGATTCATAATGTACGTTTTAATGCATAATGTAATTTCATAAATAATTGTAACCAAGTTAAAATGCATTATAATTAGTGCTGTCAATCGATTTATTTCAATTAATTGCATCCAAAATTAAAAAAAAACAAATTCATAATATATGTGTGTATTCTGTGTATATTTATGTATACATATATATATATATAAATGCACATGCATACAGTATATATTTTGAAAGTATTTACATGTCTATGTTTATATTTATATAATTTATATTATAAATAAATATATATAATATATAAACAACATATTTTTTCTGAAATATATACATGCATGTGTGTGTTTATATATGCATTATAAATATACACAGTACACACATATATAATGTAAACAAAAACGTTTTTGGATGCAATTAATCATTTGACTGCACTAAGTATAATATCTGAAGGCTTGTTTGTCATGTGTTATACTTTCTGAAGGTGTAACAATGAAGGGAAAAGCATTGTAACTGTGTTTACAATTATGAAATCATACAATGCATTATAATGTGCATTACAATGCATAATTAATGCATTAAAACTAAGGCTTCAAGTAAAGTGCTACTTGTGTTTTTTTTTTTTTTTTTTTTAAGAGTTAACTCAAACTGGGCAGTGGATTTTTAGCTTCCTGCATGTTTTGCATAGGGCTGCATCAGGACAGTAAATGTTGCATATTTGATAGAAGAGTAAAATGTGTTATTCTGAGTAAAGGGAAAACCCTGTTGGTGTTTACTGCTGTAATGCTGACATTTAAAGAGTTTCTATATTGTGTTTTTGTGGTTACCATTGTGCTGAAGACTAAAGCTTGTGGTTCAGTTGTGGGTGGATCCATGATTTAAGTTTTATAGTATGTTGTTCCACTCAGTGAGCAATAATGCTGTGATAACATCAGTGTAGAGATGTTCGCTGCAAACATTTGCTACAGAAAGTGTTTTAAGCATACAGTAAAAGTCAAGAGTTCCTATTACTCACTTTTACAAGCAAACCGTTGTGTAACTTATTGACAAATGTTAGACTTTAGGTAGTGTGCTGTTAAATGGGTGGATTTTACAATCTTCCCAAAACAAACTGAGAGCAAATTGTTACCTCAGTTTCATTCTGGAGTGGATCAGTTTTTACAGTGCATTACTGAGGATCCTAGCCTGTAATAATAATGATGTGCATTGTGTTTATATTTTGTTAAACCGTTATATTGTCATATATAGTTACAGATCATCAGCTTATAGTAAAAGTGTATAACTTAATTGGTCACACTATATTATTAGGTGGCTATAACTACTATGTACTAACATTAAATACATACAACAATATGGATTTACTGTGTAACTGCGTGTTGTTCTGGAAACTTCCCACTTTAACTGATAATGAGTTTGAAGTATGGTTGGGTTTAGGAGTATGGGAAGGTTAGGGTTAAATGCAAGTACTCCACATAATATAAAGTGTTAACACTTCATTTGATCATTTGATTTCATACAAATACAGTATGGGGGTTTCAAATTTGATAATTATAACCAACTGATCTGTGCATGTGTATTCTTTTGACTCTCCGAGGACATTATATTAATACAGTCACATGAGCTTCAAACGAAGTTTTATTTGTACACTTAATGCTAAAATATGTTAAAACACCTTAAAAGTTAACTACACTTAAGGGAGAAAGAACCAGCGTCCAGTTTTTTTATGGACTGTCATCACATTTTATGAAACTGTAAATTATGAGCAGTGTGAAACATGAGGCAAGATAACCCAGGATTAGAATGACCCAGGGTTATATTTCAAGTGTGAAAGCCCTTTTCTCGGCTTGGTTGACTCAAAATATGTTCAGGAGAATTATTGATCTCTCTTTTAAAGATGAGACGTCATGTAGTTACTGCAGCATTTTCTTATTTTTTATACTTTACATCCACACCCACAAATAGTGGCAGACAAATGAAGTGAATGCTGCACAACCTGCTCAGAAATGTTTTATCTGCATATTATCTGATGTACGGCACGGGGCGATTTAAAAAATGTGAATCTATCTGAGCTTTCGGCAGCACTTCAGCTTGGAGATGAGCTCTGGTTTTACCAGTTTGAAAACTGCGAGACGACAGCTTCAGTTCCTCAAAAAAACCCTGTGTGTGTTCAGTGCCGAGTCAGTCCGTCGTCCTGATTTCAGAGTGAGCTGGCACAATGTCTGACGGAGAGCATTTTTTGTCTGGTGGTCCGAATAATCACCCGGCATGCCACAGAACGGCTAAATCACATGTGGACCCTCAGTCTGTGGAAAACTTCAGGAGGAAACTGAAATATTTCTTCATGAGTCCATGCCAGAAGTACAGAGCCAGAGGTCGTAAGCCATGGAAAATGATGCTGCAGATACTCAAGATTGCCATTATAACCTTCCAGGTATGTGATTTACTCCAGAAATACTGCATTTTGTTAGTTAGTTTAATGCTGAAATCCACGTTATCCTGAATCCATTTTTTTAGTAGTCTGTTAGATTTAGTCTTCCACATCAAGAGAATGTTTTACATTACACAGATTACTTTTAATTCAGTAAGCTTTCATTCAAATCCTTTCATTTTCAGAGTGCATTAGAGTTAATATGTATAGTTCCTCATGTGTCTCACCATCCTCAGGTTTCAATTGTTTCGTAAAACTGGAAATATGACTGTGACCATGTGTCCTATTTCTAAACAAGCTCAATTTCACACTTCATTTACTGTCAGTTTGTTAGTCTAGATATGCAGTTCTGATGATATTGTTTATAAAATTGATTATGATCTGCCTGAGTGTTGTATTTGTTCCACAGTTAGTTTCTTTCGGATTGAGCAATGAGATGATGGTCACCTTCAAAGAGGGAAATATCGTCGCCTTCAAACATTTTTTCCTGAAAAATTACCAGGACAGAAATAAAGATTATGCCTTGTACACAAAGCACGAGGTTCATGACCACATCCTGTACATAATCAACAGGGTAAGTGCTTTGAAAAGAAGCATACTTTGGACCAACTTAAAAAAAAAAAAAAAAAAAAAACTATAATTTGTTACAGAAAATGTTTTCCTCAAAATATATTTATGTTTGGTTCAAAACCTACATTTTGATTTAATATCAATTTTAAAAAAAATCCCAAAGACAAAAATGTACATTCATTTATTATAAAGACCTTAAACTTAATTTATTTTCTTTAGATGCAAGCAATATATATTTATTGCAATATACAATATTTATTTATTTATTTCACCATAAACAAAAGCTAAATTACTTATAATATGGAAGTCAAATGTTTACTCAAGACAAACTAAAAACATTTTGTTACTCGATGTTTAATTTAGTTCACTTAAAGATGGGAACATTGTTTATGAAAGACCTCAATGTTCATTGTGATGTCTTTTAAAAATATAATCTTTTAAAAAAAATCTATCATAAATAAATAAACCAACCAACCCACATTAATTTCTGCGGTCAGTAAAACTAGTAACACTTTGGTGTAACACTATTTAAACAAAATTGTTTCTTTTAATTTTTTGCTTTTAGACACACTAAACAGAACTGAAAACCGTGATTTTCCATCATTACCAATATAAAAATGCAATTTAAATAAATGACATTGTTTCAGTTTTTTCATTGAGAACTGGAACATTAAAATAAGCAGAAAAATATAGGATCTAAACTTCCTCTCCTATGAATGCAAATGTGAGGAACATGCTGAAATCATGTTTTTTTTTTTTTTTATTAAGATTTGCACAGTTTATGAAATACTGATCATGAAATGCATGTACATTTCCAAAACAAGCAGTATATATGCGGCTGGGTTTCATTTGAGTAAATATTACGTTTCACAGAGGTGGCGTGATTTAATCTCTTTTATTGTTTGCATCTGATTTATTGTCTGATTGGTTTTTTTAGTATCTACACCTACAAGACCTGACGGTTGATAATCATGCGTTTGAGAGGATTGATGAAGTGTTCACTCCTCTGTCCGTCTGTCAAGAGTTATATCGACATGCTAACATCTTACCAGTCAATGAGACCTTTGATATTGATCCACATGTAGAGACAGGTACATCATCATTTATCATAATAACACAGCTGTACAATCTAATGTAATTACTGTGGTAAGGATGACAGAAGTAAACATCCACTGTCACGTTAAGATGAAAAGACTACTGAGATAGAAGTTAAATGTGCTGTAATATTATATAATTTCTTTGGTCTCTGGATTTACAGCTTATTGTTTGTTGTTTATTCACTTAATTTGCAGAATGTCTTTATTTTTACCCCTTTTCACTCTTCAAGAAAGATGATTTGGAAAATGACATGAACCTCACTTTAGATTTTCAAAGGTGCGTATATTACATTTATATTTGAATCATTCATCCGTTTAATTGAATTCATTGGGTTTGTGCTTTATTTTTGCCTGGACATTTTTGTGGTTCATTTCCAGGTTGTTAGCAGTAAACATCTATCTCAAAGTAAAGGCTATCAACCTTCAAACAGTGCATTACAAGGAGTTACCGGACTGCTATGACTTTGCCATTAATGTAAGTGTAAAATTTCACACATACTGTACGTGTCTTTAAGATAACATGTTGTCTTGTAAGTGTAACTTTGCATGCCAACTAGCAGTCATCTGCTTTATAACACTTTATTTTGCTGGTTCAGCAACACACATTCTACTGCCTAACTTTGCAAGTACATGTCAACTTATTCTACAAACCTTAAACCTAACAGTCTACTAATAGTCTAATGAGAGTTAGCTGACATGTAGCTGCAAATGTACTTATAGTTCGTAGAATGTCTAAAGTGTAGCTGTCTTGAAACTCTTAATTCTCCGTTTGCTTCACATCCAAAGACAGCTGCTTCTGCTTTAGGTTTCAAAAAGCACATTTCCAAAAGTCCATTTACTAGCCATAACCACACAGTTTCCAGGATTGGTTAATAGAGGTTTGTCACATGAAGACTACACCTCCATTTTTGTTTTCATTTCTTTCATGTCAACCATTTAGTTGATTTCATGCCGTTTCGTCAGGAGCTCTCGAGTTCATTATTTCTCAGTGTTAAGCAGAGGATGCCTGACTCAGAGCTGGAATAACTATTGGACAGGTTAAAGTTAATTTGATAAAGTGGTTAATCTGCTGCGTTCGATTACAGATCAAGTTTGACAACCATGCACACAGTGGAAAAATCAAGATAACGCTGAGAAGTGATGTTCAGATAAAAGTCTGCAAGGACTGGAATGTTTCTGGCTCAAGTAAGTTGTGATATAGGACCAAAAATACAACACACACACACACACACACACACACACACACACACACACACACAAAAGAACACAAAATCCCCTCTATACAAAATCAGCAGTCATCATACCCTTACGAAAAATATATATACTCAACATAAATATTCTTAAACTACTTCTAAAAAAAAAACATAAAATTATGCTTTTAGTTTACTTTTTTATATACTTCTCATAAATGGGCTTTATGTACTTCTCAGAAATATACTTAAAATGACATTTAAGTATACTTGACTTATACTTACAAAAAGTCTAAATATATTTGAGCTATACTTGTGCTCCTAGAATCTGTGTTTTCATTGTTATACAGTAGAGGGCGCTCGTACACATCTTCTGCACAGAATTTCCAAAAAAACACAAGTGAAGAAGAAAAAGAAACAACAGATACTAACACATGCAATCTAACACGATCATCTGACATGAAACAGCATCAAAACTGTAAGGTTATGGAATAAAATGTCGACTGATGAAGAGATAATAATTAAAGCAAAGCTTTGGGGTGTTGATCGACTCCATCTACGTTTTGATTATCATTCCTAATTTAATAAATAATAAAACACACCCACATTCAAAAAATTATAAAAAAATAATTTTTATGAAACCCACATTAAAGTGTTTTAAAAAAGAATGCATGAAGCTAGAATAAAATATTTTTGTTTACAAGCAGATACTCTGTTCTTTATTTGGATGTTTTGTATGTTAAGATATTCATATAACAAAATATATACAAATTAAAACCTAAATAGGGACATAGTAGTATACTTAAAGTACGATGTAAAGTTCACTTAAAGAAAACTTGAGTATACTTGCAGTATAAAACTACTAAACTAGTAGTTTACTGAGACTATACTTCAAAGTGTACAAAGTATTTAATTAGTAAACTATCAATATACCTATAAGTTCACTTTTAGTATAATTGCAGTACAAACTACAAACATAGAGGTAAACTAGTTGTGTACTCAAAGTATGATACTGTTATACTTAAAGTATACTTAAAAGTATATTTTTATATACTAGAAAGTGGGCCAATTTAGTCCCAAGGAGTATAGAAACAGTACACTTACAAGTATACTACTAGAACACTGATATTTATATACAGTACTTGCTACATAAAGTATACTTAAAAATATACTTGAACTTTACTTAAGTATACTTAAGTAAAGTTCAAGTATACTTTTTGGTAAGGGTAGTCATGACATTAACTAAATTAGAGCATATTTGTAAACTTCAGACAGGCTTAAAAATGTATGAATTATTATATACTAAATATCAAACAAGTGACCAATCTGCAAACAAACTTGAAAAAGGACTTGTATTATCCTTAAGTGTCCACATTCTTTCTATGGCCTCTGTAGCTTCATTCCATACTGATTTTCAATACGCCCCCCACTCAACATGGTCATGTGATCAGTTTTCCACTGCTGACTCTAAACAAATACAAATGAGGATGATGAATATATTTAGTCACTGATTTACTTATGTTGTCCATGTAGCAACTAACTAATAGTATGTGAGAAAACGTCTGAAAGTCTGTTTTGCTGTGTTTGATCCAGCAGACCTTCACTATCAGCTCATCGTTCTGTTCGACTGCGTGGTGATCTGCTCCTGTTTGCTCTCGCTCATCCTCTGCACACGCTCAGTCTACAAAGGCGTGCTCTTGCAGTTTGTAAGTCTGATATGACTGTCCCATTAAAGGGATAGCTCACCCAAAAATGAAAATTTGCTGTTAATTTTCTCAACCTCTGGTTATTTTTAGAGGTGATTTTTTTCTTTAGTAAAACAGTAAAGAATATTTTTAGCTGAAACCGTGTGCACTGGTGATTCATGAACTGCTAGTCAATGACTACCGACACTTTAAGAGTCAAAAAAGCACATGCAGAAAACACAGAATGAATCCCTGTGGCTTTTGACAATATATTGAGGTCTTATGAAGTGAAACGATTGGTCTGCGCAAGAAACTGAACACTAAATTAACAGCAAATTTTCATTTTTTGGTGAACTATACCTTTGAGGCTCTACAATTACAAGGCCAAAAAAACACTGCTCCATTCTATTCTATTCTGATTTATTAATTTATTTATTGTATATTGCTGCTGCCACACAGATCTAAAATAAACATGCAGTTTATTTCCCAGCTGTTTACCTTCACAGACATAACCAACTGTTTTTGTAACTCGTCTGATTTTAACGTAAACTTGTGTGTGAATGAAAACTTAGTTTAGTTCTCACATGCTGTGACAGCCGCCTTCTGTACGTGTGTGCTCAGAAAACCGTATATATCAGAAGTTTAAACTAATATGGTTTAAAACGCATGATTTTAGCACAATAAACTTGATAATCAGAACCAAAACAGATGTTTTTAACAGCAGCTCTATTCTGGAAAAGGCGGCGGGGAGCAGATGCTCATTTGCATTTAAAGAGACAGCGCATTTCTGCTCCCACTCAAAATAGGCATTTTTAAAATGATATAATGAAAGATCTGTGGAGTATTTTGAGCTGAAACTTTACAGATACATTCTGGGAACACCTGAGACTTATATTACATATTGTAAAAAGGGGCATAATATGTCTCCTTTAAAAAACAATAAATACCTATGTCATATGCATGTGCTTTATCGTCAGGAGTACATCACATTCGCATCCATTTACCATAATAAAAGAGTTTGCTGGTCTGAGAGAATGGAGTTCATCAACGGCTGGTACATTCTCATCATCATCAGTGACACGCTGACTATCGCAGGATCAATTCTCAAAATATGCATACAGAGCAAGGTGAGCAAGAGATGCGCAACAGAGGCTTTAAAAGGAAATAAGTCACGGTCTGTGTCTGTTCATCATATGAGCTGACAGGCGCAATAGTGTAGATGTATAGACTAATGCTCAGCAATTGTCTTGTTTTCAGGAACTAACAAATTATGATGTGTGCAGTATTTTACTGGGCACAGCAACAATGCTTGTGTGGACTGGAGTAATGCGTTACTTCAGTTTCTTTCAGAAATATTATGTAAGTCGCTCATTTATTCATTTTGTGTGTGTGTGTGTGTTTTAAATATTAAGCAACATTAAAAAATAAATAAATAAAGTGGCATTGGCAAAACAAAGCATGCTAGACCTTTCAGTGGATTTAGTAATCTATGACAGTGACGAGTCTGTATTTCTTGTGTCTCCATCAGATCCTCATCCTCACCCTGCAGGCTGCACTTCCTAACGTCATCCGATTCTCCTTCTGCGCTGTTATGATCTTTCTAAGCTACTGCTTCTGTGGATGGATCGTTTTGGGGCCACACCATGAAAACGTGAGCAGTATTAAAAAAAATATATTCATAGCTATAATATACCAAAGCCAGCATGAACTGTGAAAAGTTTTACCTTTATTGCTTTAGACATTGTGTAAAATCTTTCACATGCTTATACTCCTTACGTTATTATATATTATTATATATAATCACAGTATATGTATAGTGTTGTCATTATTCTATACAGTGGACATCTTTTTTTATTTTTTTATTTTTTTGTTCTTTGATTATTAGTATGGCTTTATACTATGAGGAATTAATTTAATGTGCTATAGGACCATTTTTGCAAAGGCAAAAGGGTGATGAAATTAGGATGTTTTTAAGAGCTGAATTAAAAAATTAATGGCTCTGTACAATCACAGAGGCTTCCACAAACTATATTACATTATTACATGCTACATTTTTGTTTTTCACAAATAAAATCAATTCTAAACCCTGTGAGATAAGCCATTATTTAAACAGATGTGTTCATTCAATCAATCATTTTGAGTGCAATGCAAATGTGCAAATAAAGGCCTTAACCTGCTGTTTACTAATGTACAGTGAGAAACCTTGAAACCTGAAAATAGTGAAAATGAAAGAAAATAAATATTGTATAGATAAAGTGTAAAAATATTAAATGGCTATGCATGCATTGTTACAAATAAATGTTTAAAAGTACGTGAAATATTCAGTGTAGTTTATAAAAGCTACATGCATAAAAAAAATTCTAGATGGAGTATGAGTATTTAATATCAGCTACCCATTTAAGTGGCTTTAAACCTAATAAATTAAGCATTTAAATAAATAGCATCCCTGCCTTATGAAGAAAATGATGATAATGCTTATTTCTCCACAGTTTCGGTCATTTAATACGGTGGCTAACTGCCTTTTTTCCATGATTAATGGAGATGAAATCTACTCAACCTTCACCAAAATCCGAGACAAGAATGATCTGGTGTGGATGTTCAGCAGGATGTATATCTACACCTTCGTCCCGCTCTTTACATTCATGATTCTGAGCCTCTTCATTGCCCTTTTCACAGACACCTATGAAACCATCAAGGTGAGTCGATTCAGTTCTGCTGCAACAACAGCAGCTGTGGTGCAAGAAATAGCAAAGCAGATGTTTCGATTTCCTGTGCAAGCTTGCCATCACAATGCTTTGATAACTAAGTGCATGCTTTTGGTTTCGTGGTGAGCTCACACACTGATACGTGATGACTAGGAATGATCGATTATGTGCTGAAGTTTAATACTTTGTGTTAGTAGTGAGTAATAGTGATGGGCAGCAGAACGCAGCTGTCAATCCCAAACACTGACTATGTGAAGTAACTGTGAGGCTGACAGTCTTAGCAAGCACGTGACTCTGCTCTCTCTTTACCTCCAGCGCTATCAGAAGCATGGAGCGCCCTTATCAGAGCTGCAGGCTTTCATAGCTGAATGCAAAGACCCACCGAACTCGGGGAAGTACATGGTGGATGAGGAATCCTCCACCTTTTGGTGCCTTTGTGCTCCTTGTGTGAATTGCACCTGAAACAGATGAGAAAACCGCATTGCTCAGCATCTCATGCATTGCTGCAAACCAGTGGCTCTCGATTGGTGGGCCGGGACCAGAAATAGGTTGCAGGGCTTTTCATACAGGATCATGGACAGCACAAAAACATTATTAATACCAATAATAAAACATGCATATTTTGAAACGGAGGAGAAAAATGTTGCCACATGCTGCCTGCACACATTACATGTAGCTAATGATCTGAAAAGGAAAGAATGATTCTGGGAGGAGCCAAATACAGCTCATAAAGCCTGATGGAGCATCCAACTTACTTATGCATTATTATTGTATAATTTATTATATATGTTTCCCTAGGCAAGATCATAGCACAATTAAAAAAGTGTAAAAATAGTGGTTTGACTTTTTATTGAGAATTAGGAGGCCTGTGACTGAATGCATTTTCTTCTGTCGAAAACTCAGAAAGCAATTCAGTTTTGTTAATAAACTGACAAAACAAAAATGATCAAGTTTCTCTGTCAGCTCAGACTTTGGTCTCACGTTCCTGATTAACTATCAAGCGCGTGCGTGCATGACAATATGACGTCAGCAGCAGATAACCAGTCACATGCTGTAAAACTTGGTCAAACATATGTTATAGGCCATGGTGAAACAGTATTAAGGACACAACATTAAATATTTAGGAGCAAAGCGATTCATAAATAGTTATAAAAATGTGCATACAATTTTTATGGAGAGAGAGATTATTTTGTGTTTATTTATTTATTTAGTTAAGTATTTTTTTGTGCTGTCTAACAATTAAGCACGATCAATCGCATTCAAAATAAAAGTTTTTGTACATAAAGTACATAATATATGTGTGTAGGCCTACTGTGTATATTTATTATGTATATATAGGCCCTAAATACACACATACAGTATATATTTTTGAAAATATTTACATCTATATATATTAAAATAATTTTTATTATATATAAATATATTTCATATATAAACATAACATATGGTTCTTAAATATATACATGCATGTGTGTATTTATATAAAGCCTACATAAATATACATAACACACACACACACATATTATGTAAACAAAAACTTTTATTTTGGATGCGATTAATCATTTGGCAGCACTAGCATTTGCATTTATATATATAAAAATACACACACACACACACACACACACACACACACACACACACAACAGACACACATAGGCCTATATATATATATATATATATATATATATATATATATATATATATATATATATATATATATATAAAAAGACAAGTGGAAATAGGTTAAAATAGGTATAGATATATAAAAAATCAATAAAATGTATTTGCGTATTTTATTGTTTACAGTTAGTTCTCTGTAGGAAGGCGTTGAACACCTGTTGCGTGTTGTAACAGACACCTGGGGAAGAATGGTCCAGCCAATCAAATGGCGAGTTGCTGGTTGCTTGACAACAGGCCGGCCAATGAGAGTCGTGCTTGTTTATTCAGAAGAACAGAGTTGCACTTCAAATCATCCGAACATCTCCTGCGCTTCAGGGCAGGTGGCTGATACTATCTCACACAAACACACGTAAACACCTTTAAAAACACTTCAAAACACGGATCAGTCTGAAAAACCTCATCGGTGTGTATCCTGGATCCGTGGAGCCACAGCTGATGTAAGTCAAGCCGTGTGACTGTGTGTTAGCCGCTGTGCTAAAGCTGAAACTCGGCTGTGTCTCAGTCTTAATTGTCGTGTGCTGCCTACATAGACAGCTCGTCTAGGAGCGAAGAGACACGTTCAGATCCGCCCAATAATGCTGTCTATGTAGTTGACTGAACCACAGGACCCACCGCGTCCTTTGAATGCTAGCGAATGCGCATAAACAAATGTGTGTGAAATATGATTTTCAAAGAAGCAGTGTTATAGTGAGAACTGAGAATATCAGAATCAGATTTAACTAGTGTCACTAAGTAGCAGTGCACGTTTCCGCCATCTAGTGATAAAACAAACAATCCCGACTGAATGTGGATGCTTTGCTCTGATGTCATTTCGGTTTTTTGAAGCAGTAACGAATGTTTGGAAGCAGGTGCGTGACGTCATAATGTCAACAAAGAGACGTCAGCAGTTGTTAACAAAGTAATAATAAAGACTCGTGTGGGCTAAGTATTTACATTTTATATAATGCATGTTCATTTTTTATTTATTTTATTTTTTTTATATTTATTTTTTTGAGATGTTACAGGATTTGTGAACGAGGGTAAAAATATATTAATTGTACTCTTTTGGCAGTAAAGCTGTTTAGTTTCCTGTATTGCTTCTGTAACTGTGCTGAGGTGATCAGTTCGGGCCTTTGTCGAGGAACAGGATCTCTTACACCGTGTTTAATGTTGTGTAAGTTAATGTTCCACCCATCCACGAGGGCTCTTGTGAAATCTGAAGAATGAGAATCTCTCCAGCTGCTGACACGGAGTTAAAGTCCCTTATCTAGACTCTCTCCCTAAGCATGCTGCTGATATCTTCTTGATTAAACCGCTCTCCACCTCCAAGCCTCTCAAAACTGAACGACCTTGACTACAGGAAGCAGTGTTTTTTTATCATTTACCATCATAACGACAGTTTAAATCAGAAGGAAAAGAAACCGAGCATAGAGGATTAATTATTAACATATTAGTTCACACACATCCATAAATCTGTATGCCATTACAAACAGCAAATTAACTTATTAATAAACTTTTTTTTCTTATTAGAAACTGGCCAGGCTTCTGTCTAAAAGCTCAGAAATGCTAGAACTTAGCCTTTCAATTACTGTGAAATTGGTCTTAAATTTCACTTGAAGTGACATCAAAAAGGTCTTGAAAAGTTTTAAATCTAACTCTACAAAACCTGCAAATACACAGTGAAAACTCTTAGTGGTGTTTGCTAAGATAAGCATCTGTTTACTAACTGCTTATACTTTTTCCAAAACTTTGGGTTTTTTCCCAAACCCTGCCATTATGACCTCTCACGTTTTATTTTTGGGTTTTGTTTTGTCTCTCTGAAGAGGACTGAGTGGAGTGTAGACAGGGGAAAGTAGGGGCAAGAGAGGGAGTGGGGAATTGGCATCGAGACCATTCCACATCCTTGTTCACTAAGCACATAATTCACCTTTTATTTACACTTCATATAGAATATATTTTGATAAATATTCATAATGGAAATTTGTGACAACAGTAAAAAAGTAAATCAAATGCATTTTTACTAGTGCAGTCAAACGATTAATCGTGATTAATCGCATCCAAAATAAAAGTTTTTCTTTAAATAGTATATGTGTGTTGTAGAATGGTACTGTCAGTATGTTTTGAAGCTATATTTACTTTTAATTCTTAACAATAATTATATATGAATTAATATATTAAGTAATTAACATAATTATAAAAAAATAGCCTACTTATATAATTTAATAAAAACGCACAAAATAAATTTGATATAATTGTGATGCATTGTGATATTGAATCGAATCGTTGACATGATAATCATAATCGAATTGAATCATGAAACCAGTGCCGATTCACACCCCTAGTATTTTAAGATATTCGGTGCAAAACAAATTTGATTTATTGTGAAAGGATAATTCTACTCTGCGAGCAGCTCGTAGGCAACAAAAGGCAGCAGAAACCAATAATTTGTTACGTCTCATTTAGCAGACGCTTTTATCCAAAGCGACAAGTAGAAGAGCGTTTAACACACTGAATCCGGCTTACAGTGTGTGTTTGAAAAAAGGATGTAATCGTGCTTTGCTTTTCTTCTGGGGTGCATTTTATCCCAGATGGCCTAACAGCAAAGTGAATGAACGAATGAAAATTCACAACAGCAACAAGAGATTTGAAGCTCAGAGCAGACACGCCCAGGTGATGATTCGCTCTGTGATTGGCTGAATGTTAGTTCACTCAAATCGAAGTAACAAATCAGAGAACACTGCCGGAAATATTCACGCTGGATCAAAAAAAAAAAAAAAAAAAAAAAAAATTGCAGGGGTCAGAATCACCTGTTTCTAAAAGTGCGGGGGACGTGCCCGCCCCCCCCCCCCCCGTCCCCCCGGTTGCTACGCCCCTGATTGGGGGTTCAAGAGAAGAATCTTTAAGATTCTTATAAAACTAATGTGTTGCATAGGCATCAACACATAATATACACTCTCATTTAGATCCTGAAAATATGAACTCATGGATACCAAACATCATATAGATGAGTTATATGAACTAGTGATCCATCATAAGCATGTATAAAACATATACAATACACAAAACACAATATACAAGAACAGTAACAGCATACACAATGCCCTAAAGTATATGTGAACTAATTCAAAGAAAGGTTTTTATATGAATTAATTAGAGAAGAGTCCCTTTTTATGTGCATTGTGTGTCTGTTTTTGAGAGACTTGAGTTAAGAGTTGCTTAGCCACATTCCTGAGCGTCATAAACCTAGCGTTATCAGATAGTGTGCCTTTGGTTACTATGGAACCAGAAGCCTGTTCTGCCTTTTGGAGGTGATAGTTGCATTTTGGGGGAAAGGTCCATAGACCTTTTGGTTAGATGAGGGGGCGTTAGATATTATTTGTTAAATATAACAAATAGTTGTGTGTCTGGTTGGTCCAAATGCTAAAGTGTGTACTGTGTATATTTATTATGTATATGGGTCAAAGACGAAAAAGTATTTAAGCATAAAAAAAAGTGTAATACTGCTTTAAACTGTTGTAGTTTTTCCCCCCAAAAATGCAAAAAGTTTTCTGTTTTATTTAATTGCAATTTTGTTTTTGTTTTTCTGAGCAAAAAATAAATATCATACATTTGTCCCTGATTTACAGAAGATACCCAGTAAATGTCATTCAGTGTAACAATGTCGTCAGGCATATTTACAACAAAAATCAATTTATGACATATTAAAAGACTAATTACTTTCACCCCAAATACTAATTAGTTGTAATTTTACATTTTTAACATTTGCCACTATCCTAGGTTTTGCCCATTTGTCAGTAAGAATTTTTTACTAATTTAAAACACAATAAAATGTAGTATGCTCCATTATTCTTTTAGATATTTTAATATGTGCACGTCAGAATAAGCATGTTGTTTGAATTTTTGCATAAATATTGTGTTACACTGAATGACAATGTAACATTATTTCAACCAAATTTTGACATTTTATTCTCCAAAAACTTAAAGTAAACATTTAAACCTTAAAAGTAGACATTTTACTTACATTTAATCTGCTTTCTATGGACACAAAATCACTTTTGTACATTTCTTTTGATGCGGACATCTTAACGTCTTTGACCCATATATAAACGCACACACATACAGTATATATTTTGAAAATATTTAGAATACAATACAATTACAATACAATATTAAAAATATATTGTATATATTTATATTCATATAATTTATATTATATATAAATGTATTTATTATATAAACAACACTTTTTTTCTTAAATATATACATGCATGTGTCTGTATTTAAATATACACAGTACACACACGTTATGTGAACAAACTTTTATTTTGTATCCGATTAATCGCAATTAATCATTTGTCAGCACTAATTTTTACATAATTTAAGAAAAAAAAAATAAAAAAGAGAAAATTTACATATTATACCTCCTAAATATCAATGCATTTGATGGTGTGGATAAAAAGCGTATGAAAAAAGAATTTTCCAGGAGGAAAACGGGACAATGTCTTGGGCCTTAATCATAACTCCTTTGCTTAACATAGAATATAATATTAAGCATTCTATTGACAATATATCCCTATGGCTTAAGAAAAATCATCTAATTTTCCTTTTGAATTTAGTGGGGGGGTTTTTTGTTTTGTTTTTTAACCCCATTGGCAGATACTTTTGTTATTTTAAGCATAGTCGCTTAATTTTGATACATTTATTTTTTCAGAAAACAAGTATTATATATTAAATCATTTTGCTTCTCAAGTAAATGTATCTTGATTTGAAAGTATGTAGATAATTGCACTGCAAAACAACGACAAAATTATATGTAAGAGAAAGTGTAAGTGTGATTTATTTTTTATATATATATAATATATTATAATTTTTAGGCACAAACCATTTCTTTTGTCATGTTAATTGCAGAGCTGATCGTCTACTACACAACTGTGTTGTTGGTAGCACTTCCTCAAAGTATTTACTGTTTTTCATGATTGGATGCATCCATGTTTTTTTCTGAATATTGAACTGAATCTGTGAAGTCTTGCCTTTTCTTGACAAGTGTCTGTGCGAGTTACTTAACCAATGAAATGGGCTGTGGGGCGGGGTTTGCCCTTCACTGGTTTGGGGGGAAATGCTGGTGTATGACACATCAATCCTCCCGTGCTTTATGCTTTTCTTGCTCTGCGTGATCTCCACCCCCTCCGTCCCCCGCTGCTTCTGCTAATCCTGCAGTGGGATTCCATGGCTGTTTAATCCGCTTCACAGGCCTTCTGCTGTGTAATCCAGTGCACCTCTCTTCAGTTTCAGGCGTGATGGCCGAGTGCTAGCCTCTGTCTCTGGCCCAGCCACTTGTGTCCAGCCTTGCATCTTATTTGGATGAGCAGGGCACTGGAGAATCCCATCCGAGCTGAAGGTTTCATGGGAGATTGGTGGACTCCAACAATGATGCCAGATCCGTCTCTCGGTGAGCAGCAAACATGGAAATGTTGAGCAGGCTTGATCTTGTTAAGAGACCGAGCTAATTTGAGCATGCATGAATTAATCTGTGAAGTGTTGCATTATATTGAAGCAAATTTTACATGTGTGTTGTGTTCTAAAAACTCTAGTACCAGCAAAAGGTCAAATCTGCACTCATGTCAAGGCTAGTGACGTTTGGTGACTGTAAGGCCTAGAAACAAAATGCTTATTTTTTTTTCTTGTGCAAAGTTGTGTGCAAAGAGTCAAAACCAGCATGGTTTCAATTTCAGACTAGTTTTTCTGCATTTTAAATTGTCGAAAGCCTAATTTTTCTAACTTCACCACATTTCAGATCGTCAGCAGAACATCTTGAAATCCTGTTTAAAAACTTGATACCATTTTCCTTTAACAATAAATGCACTGTATAGTGTTTAATTGAATATCTCGGCAACACCACTGCCTGAAGTATTTGTTTCTTTATTATTTTAAAACTTTTCCTCAACCTAAACTCTCCCAGGTTAGTTCTTTCGCAGCTGTACACGGCACTATGTTAAAACAGTCATGTTAGACATGTCTAGTTTCGCCAGGCTTTAATGACAGGCTCTGCCTTTTCTTTTGTCTTCTGCACAGACACCAAAGAGCTTTCCAGTATTTCTGGGATCAGCATGTCTCCCTCCAGGCAAAACTTGCCCCATTCGCTGCATTCCACCATGGCTCTGCCCAAAACCTCCTACAGCGTGATAAGTGCGTTCTGCACCGAGGAGAACATATCGCAGTGCATCGTATATATCAATCAGGTACACTACTGGAGGAGTGTTACACATGTTGGATATGATGATGTCTGGGGTTAAACTATTACTATTATCTTTCATCTGACTGGTGATAGAAAAATAAAGCAACATTGATAATGTAACAATTTAAATGGACTTAAATGTAAGTTTTACTAGCATTAAACACAAAGCAAAGAGTGATGTTTTTATAGTGCTTACTATGTTCATTTATTGTGGTCTTGCACATGCAACATCAAATGAACAGCACAAGTGGTGCTTTGAGGGACAGGGCAGATGTACTTGTACCTTTAAGGCACCGTAATTCTAGCTGTTAAGATTATTTCGAGTAATGTTCCTGTCTTCGAGTGAACCTATGGGAACACCCTCCAGGTGTGACGATTGTTTGAAGTCTGTACAGAATGGCGCAGATTCATTGGCTGATTGCGCTAGCTCCTCCCTCTGCTGTGTCTTCGCACATTTCCTTGTTTTATCAGGAGTGAGGACACACACGATAAGTGCGTTAAGAGTTTGGGTCTTTGTCATGCTCCTGCCACACTAAATGGCTTTTTGAATATCTCTCACTGCAATAATTTAACATTGAGGTCCTTCATTTAAGGCCCTCTTTATGAATAATACAAGAAAATGAGTCATCCCTTGTGGTCCCGGCTCATGAGCTTGGGTCCTGGAGATCCAGTGTTGATCTTGAGGCTGTGGAGAGTCAGCTGATGGATTGCTCCCTTTTTCTTGCACTCTCACCAGATCGAGTGTCATCTCTGGTGGAGTTTGCACTCTCGGCTGGGAAAGTTTTCTTTCTACTTCTGTATTGGACTCTTGAGGAGTTTGGCAATAATCAGAGCGGCACTCTTTCCAAGGAAATGTGTCTTTGGATTAGAGCTCTGAGTGTTGTGACACATGCCATGATAATTTAAATGTAAAATTCAAACATATAGTATTCTATGAGTACATGCACCACCCAGCTATGACTCAGGAGGCTGTTCAAAATCTCACGAAACTCACATAGTTCTCCGTTAAATGACATTTATATATGTCCCAAATTGCTGTTAAAGTCCTCATGAAATCCAAATGGACTCTATTTACTTTGTTAGTCCACATTTCTAGTCTTGAGATGAACAATTAATCCGTGCAGTATGATTTGTCTTGGTAATCAAAATCTGAACGTTTGCGTCTCTCGAGATTCTGTTCTGTTAGTTTTGCCACTTCACATCTCGGACAGTGTTTTGAACAACAATCTTTTTGTTTGCGTGCCACACAGCACTGCCTACGAAGCCCAGAAGTTTATGATGATGTGCTCTTAAGAAGCATACTGAACCCATTATTTCTAGTCAGGCTGTGCAGTCTTACATTATGGGATGGGTTTTACCTGCTGCTCAGCCAATTAAAGGTCCCATTTGGGAAGGCTTGCAACAGACAGAGGCACAGGACATTTTGGTACACTCATATCTCATGCACTGACTGGAGACATGGAAGACTTTCTCTGATCTGAGCACTGTCTGGCAATTGCATTGCTCTCATATGAGCCTCAGTGACCCTCTTTCACAGGCTTCAGCTGTAAAATTCCTGATGCCTCTCTGTTCATTTGGAAGAACATCTCATGAATGTCTCCTGTTGGGTTCTGCAAAGCATATAAAAAAGGTTCACTATCCAATTTTGGCACTAACCCCCTCATAGCTCAGCACTAGGGCTGTCAAAAAAAACTAAAAAATATGTTGAATTTAAAATAAAAAGATAGTCATTTATTTTATTGCTTTGAAGAGACATGCATTAATAATATGTTGCTCAATGCGCCCTCTTGTGGCCTCAGGAGAAGCCAAAAGCTTTTTTTTTCTCTAACTGAAATTATGCCTTTTGAATATTGATAAAATTTAAGTACAAAATTCAAATGTATTCTTTCAGCCATTTTGACAGCCCCACTCACCACAAAAGCCAGGAAGCTCAGATTTTATGGCAGAAAATACCCTCCCTGTAAGAAGATAGGAGCTGTAGAGAATATGCTTCCTCCCAAGAGGGAGTCTGGTTTCTACATCCAGTATGTTCTAGTGCTGAAAAAGGATGGCGGTGTTTGCCTTTGGGCAAAGTCTGTCACTGCGAGGTGATGATAAATGTCTTGTGCAGTTTTTTGAAAAACATCCAGTCTATTGAGTCTGGAAAGGTGATCATCTCATGTGACACACAAATAACGTGGAGGTAATGGTGGTTTTTTAGCCTTGAGCCATTTCCTTCCAGACATTAGAGACTGTCATGTGGTCATCAGGATGGACAACATCAGTGGTCTCTTATGTGAAACCACTAGGGGGAATGCATTTATGCCCCATTCCTAAGCTTCTGTCGCTGAGGGCGGTGCATCTCCCAGGTGGTTTGTATCTGGGAGCCGCTCTTTCTCAGGGTACAGGTTGAGGCCTGAAGAATGGAGTTTGCATCCTTAGACCATTGGTCTGATTTTTTTTTTTTTTTTTTTAGCTTTGAGCGAGACGGCTCATTGCCCCATTTTATCCTCTCGGTCTCCTCTATTGCCTTTGGGGATGGACACTCTGGCTTATGTGCTGCCGATGGTCCATCTGAGTGCTTTTCCACTAAGTCTGCTTCCGGCAGTTCTTATGAGGGTCTGGAAGGACAGAGTGCTGATATCACCATTTTATCCATTTCACCATATTGTTCTCAGGTTTGGTGTCTCTCCCAGAGCAGCTTCCTTGGGAGATCTGGGGAGCATTTCCCAAAAGCATTGTTATCTAACTATGGTCACAAGTTCCATTGAATTCTATTGGTATTGTTGGAACTTGTAACCATTGATGCTTTTGGTAAATGATTGTCCAAATACCCACACTTGCAGTGTTGCCCACTTGAGAGCAAAAAAAAATGCTCTGGAATGGTATTCAAGTCTAAGTGTATCCTGTCATGCACCATGGTCTGCAAATAAATTGTGACTTTTTGCCGAAATCTCGTGGAAAACTTTTCAATGCAAGTTAAATATTTAAAAAATTAGATATTACATCAAATTTGGTAGTTAAACAAAGTGTTGCACATTTTATTGGTGCAAAAATGAGTATGTTAATTTGGTACAAGTGCGTTTTATCACTTTATTAGAAGCATCACAATTACTAAATTGTGTATTGTGTTACAGAGACTGAACAGATGTTTAGAAGTTTATTTTAAAATGCAAAGTATTGAAAATCAACATAAAGCTCTGTAAATACTCCTTCATTTCGCTTTCTGGATGTTGTTGCAGTCATTGTCTCCTCTATTCTTTGAGTCGTAGGAGAATGAGAGACCACATATGCTTTGTCCTCAGGGTGTTAGGGATTAACATTGACTGCATGATCCAGTGTTGTAACTCTGATCAGCTGTTTGTGTGTTTTGGTGGGTGTTGCCACTATGAAACAACAGATGTTGCATTGGGTATAAGATTCGACTTGGGTGAGGGGCACATCTTCCCTCTTGCCGTTCAAGCTCACTCTACTAGAGGTGTTGCACCTTCTCAGGCATTCTCAAAGGATGCAACTTTAGAAGATACTTGTGTGGTGGCAGGTTGGGCCTCTCTGCACACTTTGATCAGATAATCTGGATGTTGACTTCACTCTTGGTTCCCAGGTTTATCTGTTTAAACAGGTGTTATTTTTCTCTCATTGTGTGCCTATGTTTTCACAGGCTCAAAAACTGGAAGACACTCTGTAGTTTTACTCTTTAGTAACTCTTGGAAGGTGTTCCCATTGAGTCAGCTAAGGATGCAGTGTCTCATTCCCTACTCAGGGAACCAGGGTTACATATCCAAGATGTTTCCACCTGGTTTCTTAATAGATTACTCCTAGAATTATAAACTGGCCATATTACGATTTTCATCCAACAGAGGTCATCGACTCCCACCCAGTACTTTGACCTATAATGACATGGTTTAAAGCATATATCAGTAACGTGGATTTAGTTTTTAGGATATACAGTATGTCTGTAAATTAATTGTTTATTCAGCCATTATTTGGGGGGTTTACGGTCATTTTGCACAAGATGAGTGATATATAAAAATGGCACACTTCTGACACAAGTAATGTAACGAACACAAAATATGACAGTTAAAAGGGGTCCAGACTGGACAATGCAAGTTCTCTGACTTTTTACTAGCATGTCAGTTTGCATAGGAATTAAGTGTTGCAATAAATGTTAATTTAACCAAAATTGAAGTTGTTGTCTTGATTGCTCCTGAGACGTGCTGTACACCGCTGCAAGAATCATGCATATTAAGTTACTCTACTAATAAATAAATATTGCAATATTTAACATAAAACACAATTACATCACTTGTTGAGAACTGAATTTTTCCTGTAATTGATAAAGCAGACGATCTGTTTGTCTTGGTTCTTTCTCCTCAGGAGGTGTGTTCGCTGGGCTTGACTGGAGTGAGTTTAGAGTCTGAATCAGGCGGTCTGAGCGCTGTGCCGGTTTTGAACCTGCTGTATGAAGTGCTGCAGCTGCAGAGGAGAGCTCAGCGAGCCCTACATGAGCTGGAGACACAGCAGCTGAAGAGCGGCAGTGACCTCGAGCATCTGCAGCACAGCACCTATAGACTCAAAGTACTCCGCGCTCTCTGTTTACTCCAGACAAAACAATGGGTTGGAAATATTAAGGAATTTTAAAGTGTTAATTTTTTTTTTTTTTTTTTTTTTTTCATCTGGATTAGTCAGGGAAATAAGTAAAATCTTCCTGTAAAAGTCTGGAAGATTTCTGTAGTGAATTATGATTTGGATGTTTTTTTTATTTATTTTTATTATGCCTTTTCACTGGATTTCACAAAGTTTTGGTGTCTTGCTAGTGATGAATTTTAAATGTTAGAAAATGCTACAAATCTATACGAATTAGCCACAGTTTCAGTTGCAGTCTGGAGTATGACTATTTATTTATTTATTTATTTATTTATTTATTTATATATTTTTACCAGTAACACATACAGCATTCGCGAAGTGAGCTGTATTTTGCACAGTGCTGTGGTGCTGAGTTTACTATTTTATCCATTAAATAATGAAATAAGAGGAAAGTGTTTGTTAGTAATGTAAAATTTCTATGCAAAAAACCCCAAGCAGCCTACTGTTAATTTCTGTCACTGTTGTGTAATTGTGTCTCAGGATCAGCTGGAGCACACCAGGAGAGAGAACCCAGGCCTGCACGAGGGAGAGCGACAGCTACAGCTGAAGATCAAAACCTTACAGAACTGCCTCAAGTCTGAGAAAGAGGAAGTAAGAGAAACTCAATTCATGTGGTCCCACAGGCATGACAGCTGCACCACATCATGTTGCCCTTTATTTGCTAATGCATTTTTTTCCAGCATAACTAAACTACAGTTTTGTTTCTCAAACACAGAAAGTTTGAAATGTAAAATGCAAAATAGCAATGTATTTTCCACCGTATTTCCCCACTGTGCCTGTGTGTGACCTAAAATGAGCCCTGTGTCACTCCTTTCTGAAGTTGTGGGTTATATGACACTTCTTTTCTTAACATAAACATAAATGGTAAAAAAAAAAAAGTCAAACAAAACAATCATGATCTGTAATATCAAAGGCAAATGTGACCGAGCGCTTGCAGTGGAAACACTGTCTGACCTAAATGTGTCCCAGACAGCACCACCTACTCACCTCATACTTAATATGTAATCATTACTGGACGTGTTATGAGGAAGTGATCACAAGTGATCAAAAGATTTGTTAGAGGTGCCTGTTAATACCAGTTGAAAACTGCAATGGATATTGGCCGACCATGCTTTGGATAAAGAAAAGCGCATCTTAAAGGGAAAGTTAACTTAAAAATGACCCTGCAAGAAGATCTTTTGAAGAATGTGGGTAACCAACCAGTTGCTGGGAGCCATTGACTTCCATAGCATGGATGAAAATACTATGGAAGTCAATGGTACCATTTTTCCTTGTACATGACCACGCACAGACTATATTCTATTTATAGAGTGTAATATTATAGTAATATAATAACTACTATATATACAAACTTGCTTAACAAAATTAACAATTTAAGATATTTTGGATGAAAACTGGGAGGCCTGTGACCTCATACCTTTTCTGGACATTGACACTGTTATTTACTTGGCAGTCTATGGGACAATCACAGGCCTCCCGGTTTTCATCCAAAATATCTTAAATTGTGTTCCGAAGACAAACGAAGCTCTTATGGGTTTGGAACGACATGGGGGTAAGTGATTAATGACCGTTTTCATTTTGGGGTGGATCCGCCCTTTAACAGAAGGTCCCATTGAGAGACAACATCTCTTCTACCAGGACCTCCACTGTTCAAGATAGGCAGCAAAGGACAAAAGGACAAAATATTTATTTTGTAAAGCAACGAACTCTTTGTTGATATCTAAGTGTTTGTTCATTTCTTTCATTCACTTTTTTTTTAAATTAAATGTGGTTCATTTAAGACTATAGTGTATATATCTCCCAAAATATACTCAAAAAACACCATAAACTATGTATATATTAAATTGATGTATAATGGACAAGAAATGTGGTGCAGGTACAGAAACTGCAGAGCATCATCTCTAGTCGTGCCACGCAGTACAACCACGACACCAAGCGGAAAGAGAGAGAGTGCACCAAACTGAAGGAACGTCTCACCCAGCTGCTCATGGACAAGAGAGACAAGAAACTCTGTGAGAGCTTGCATTTCTGGCAACCTTTAATGTAGTGCTTTTCAGACTGCAAACATTCACAATTCACATTATCCTGAACGATTTGAAGTTTACAGTGTTTCTATATTGTCTGTTTTCGTTTGTGTCCAGCCATTGAAATATCAAACCATGTGGGAAGGTCAGATGGCAAGAGAGGCCTCTGGAAGACGGGCAAGATGGAGGCCAGGTAACCTCCTGTGCTCTTGTGGCTCTTTGACATGGCATTTATACTTCTCCCAGTGAAACACGGTGTGAAACTCTTGTGTTGTCAGACATGAGGGCGAGATGTACAGGGCTCTGCTGAGTGATTATGAGACACGACAGAGATCTCTGATGATGGAGAACTCGGAGCTTAAAAAAGTGCTGCAGCACATGAAGGAGGACATGATCACCATTCTGAGCCCAAAGAAGCCCTGCGTCAAAACAGAGCCAGCAGATGATAGCCTGGAGCAGGTCTGAAGTCTCCTCGCACACTCTGAACAATGACATGTTTAAAGCTGTAAATAGCATCGTATGTTAAAGCATTCAAACAGTGTTGTTTCGACTTGATAAAAACCTCATAAAATCAACAAGAAAAAAAAAAAAACAGCTGAATCAGCTCTCCTTTTTGACCAACCAATACCTTATTAGCAATTTTTGGCTACTTTTGTACATTAGACAATGCAGAAAATTTCTTTCTAAAATCTTACCTGGAGTTATTTGTGGAAGCCCGTTTCAGCCACTGAATAACAAATAAAAAAAAGGTTATTGCGACTTTTTATCTCACAATTCTGACTTTTCTTCTCGTAACCTCGCAATTGAGTGACAAAGTCGCAATTCTGAGAAATGAAGTCAGAACTGTGAGATATAAACTCACAATGCAAGGGAAAAAAAAGTCAGAATTTATTCAGCGGCTGAATAAAAAATTCTCACAATTCTGACTTTTTTTTTTGTCTCATAATTGGGTGATATAAAGTCACAATTCTGAATTGCAAGAAAAATAAGTCAGAATTGTAAGGAGAAAAAAAAGTCAGAATTGCGAGTTTATATCACGCAATTACAAGAAAAAAAGAAAGTGAGAATTGTAAGTTTATCTCACAATTCTGACTATAGAATTCGCAATTATGAGTTTATATCACGCAATTACGAGAAGAAAATAAAGTCAGAATTGTGAGATAAAAAAGTCGCAATAACCTTTTTTTTTTTTCAGTGGCGGAAACGGCTTTCCATAGTTATAATATGAATTAAATAATTTTAATATACATGCATACATATTGTTTTATTTTTGGCATAATGTTCTCACCATGTTGTTCCGAACCCATAAGACTTTTGTTCATCTTTAATAAACAAATATATTTTAATGGAACATGGCAGATTACTGTTCAAAACAAAATGTTCATAAAGAGATAATCCAAATGAAGATTGAGCGGAGAGAAATACATGAGCTTTATGTGATGAACAGATTTATTTGAGGCTTTTTTCATAAATAAACATTGATCAGTATACAAAGAGCTCATCAAATATGGTTTAAAAAATACAGTTAAGCTTCTATTTTCCATATTTGTGCTGAATGTCTCTTTAAAAGACTTGGATTAAACTCCTCTATTCATTTGGATTGCTTTTACAATCTCTTTATGAACTTATTGTGACGGTGGAATGGACTTTCAATGAAAAGGTTTTTATTAAAATATCTTCATTTGTTTCAAGTCTTACGGGTTTGGAATGCCATGAGGATGTTTTTATTTGTGGATGACCTCTCCCTTCACCAGGCGGTCTCTGAGGGTGAGGAGGAGGCTGGTGACCGCAGCAGAGAGGGTCTGGAGCAGTCGTGTGAACAGGCCCGCGAGCAGCTCACCAACAGCATCCGCATGCAGTGGAGGAAGCTCAAGAGCCACATGGAGAGACTCGACAGCCAAGGTACGACGTGTGGCTGTTGCTTTCCTCTTTAAATGCTTTTTCAGATCTATAAATGTATACAATCTGGAGTAAATGGCCAAAATAAACCAGCAATTGTATCCAGGGACAAAATACTTGGCAGTGCTGTAGATTTGAAATGAAACCTAAAACAAAAACCTTAGTCGCTCAGACACTTCATTAAAAAATGTTTTATGCTGTCATTTGATTACACAATACAGAATTTCATATTATTGTAGAAAAGAAATCAAGTTGTTTATCAATTCAGTTGATTAGACATCATTTTGATTATTACATTTTAATGGGATGCAGAAAAATTTAATTTGAAAAAAAATAAAACAAATTTCATAGGACCCTATTGTTTTTATATATATAAATTGTGTATGTTTCATGATTTCAATAAATTAGACATGCTTTTTGATTACTGCAATTTAATTTAACCATTAAAATGTATTTGGAAAAAATAATAAAAAATGAAATTTCTATTTACACTTTGCTCTAAAATATTTCATCAGTTACGTATCGGTCCTGTTCTTGAAAACTGATGTTGAACTTTGGACCAAACATTCGTTAGAGTCGGTTCTTTTGTAACGGATGTCTCTGCTTGTGCTTGTTGCAGCGTCACTGGTGGCGTGTCAGGAGCGCGAGGGAGACGAGGTGATGTCCAGGAAGGAGCGTGAGGACGAGATGCAGCGGATGAGACTGGAGTTACAGCAGTGTAAAGAGTTCATCCACATGCAGCAGCAGCTTCTGCAGGTCAGTGTCTGTACACACTAAACACTAATCTACACATCACTGCCAATATCAGATTCTGTCAATGGACCCAAACTGACTGTCAGTGTATTGCCTTGTGTGTAATGATTTATGGATGTTATTTGTGCATGAGCAGATCCAATTCAGTGTCTGCTCCCTTCCATAAATTGGGCCAAACCTTAAATCAAGATACATTTTGTATTTGAGATGCAAACTGAAGAAATGAAGTCTTGTTCATTGAGAAATTAAGCAAAACTTATTTTCCCCTTGCATTGGCAGATATGTTTTTTTTCATAATCATAAATTCACTGCATTTTGATAAATGTCTCAGAAAACGGGACTTCTTATGTCATTTTGCATGGTGCACTGGGAAAAGGAGGAAGAACATCAATAGTGTGATCAGAAGCTAAAGTAAAAGATATTTTCATATTCTAGCTGAGCAGATTTTTCATAAAATTAAATTATGAAGATCAGTTGGAAATTATATTTTACATGTTCTAAAGTGCTTCTAATACATTTCATTGTGTTCTCCTCAGACATTTACAGAACAAAGTGATACACTCCTCCCTTTAACTCTTTCCCCGCCAGCATTTTTAAAATAAAGAGTTGCCAGCCACCGCCAGCGATTTTGATGATTTTCACTAAAATTTGATGGCTAACAGTATATTTTGCTGTATGAATATTTGAATATGCAATACACCAAAATAAAGATCAAAGCCTCTACTTTTAAACTTTTTTTTATTTTTTATTCTTGCTTAAAGTATTCTTTTTTTATCAACACTTGACTATAGGTAGGTTTCATAAAAATTTATAATTTTGAGCAAACAGGTGAGAAAATCACGTTTTTATCAAAAACTACATCTGGATAATATTCAGTACGATTATCAAAGCATAAATCCATTAAAGAGCTTCCATCAACACCAAAGCTTGCACAGACATATACCACTTCCTGGATCAACATTTTACTCCATAACATTATGCAGTTTTCATTTAATATGCTGTCAATTGCATTATTTATCATATGCATCTGTTTACATAAGAGATCACTCTTTCTCCGTCCCACTCACATTTTTTTTTCTTAAAAAGATTAATAACACCACCAACAATATAACAACAAAAATAAAACACAAATGTCGTCAATGGCAGGGAAAGTGTTAATTTGTTCCTTAAGTTCTTTAATTGGTCTTAAAGCGTTCGTTCTTCCAGGTTGCAGAAAGCCTGTAGACGTGTGGCTGTATTGAGTCTGGTGTGTGTTTGCAGCAGCAGCTGAGCTCACCGTGCGATGAGGAGACGGCGGCTCTGCTGAACGACTGCTACACGCTGGAGGAGAAGGAGCGCCTCAAAGAGGAGTGGAGGCTCTTTAACGAGCAGAAGAGGAACTTTGAGCGAGAGAGGAAGAACTTCACTGAAGCTGCTATTCGTCTGGGACACGAGGTACTGAATACATACAAATACATTTATTACACCACATTAAAGGAGGCATGCATTTAGAAATCGAATTATCCTTGGTTTCGAGAAACTCTTGTGTGGCAGACGGAATGGGATGAATGCCACGGAAATAAGTAAAATTAAAGGGATACAAGACTTACAAGACACAAAGCTATTTATTAAAAGATGAACCACCATGTCATGCCTACCTTGTCAAACTATAATGCCTATAAACTATAAAGACGTGTTTAGCTGATGTATTTAAAGTATCACCTGAATGTATTTTAGAATTTTTGTCTAGTGTATAATATATGTATATTTTTTTGGTAATTTGCATGACTTGTTGTTTATCTGTTTTTGCCTAAAGATAGCCTTGCGGCTGATATGGTTTAAATAAATAAGCAAACAAACTCAACATCTGAGTAAAACATCCGTTCATCATCTGAGTCTGTAGCTTCTTCTAACAATGAACTGAAAGCTCTTCACATCCATACAGACGTGTTTACCTGTTGCAGTGTGTCAGTGTAGTTTGCACACCAAAGACACTGACACAATTAAAAAAAAAAAAAAAAGCGAATTAAACCATGAGCAGGGATTTTTGGTCCTCTGACACTGTTTTTGGTTGCAGAAATGTTGGTACATCACACTCCATCTGGCTGTTTTTAACTCGAGATGTTCTTTGTGAACAGCCCTTTACTCCTGTTAGTTTTTTTTTCCCTTTTTAGAGGAAAACATTTGAGGAAGATCGAGCTGCATGGCTGAAGACGCAGTTTTTGAACATGACTCCATTTGTAGACCGTAAAAGACCTGCATTGTCTGAACCTCACAGTGCGTTATCAGTTGGTGAGTGTCACTGAGACCCTACAAAACATCCCACGTCTGACGCTTGCTCACTGGGGATCAGCTGATTGATTGATTCTGTGAAATGCATCGCTTTTCTGTTTGTGAAAGTTCATGTGTGTGTGTGTGTGTCTCTAGGCACAGAACCCGAGGCCAAACTGCAGTCCACTCCACCGCTCGTGACCAAGTCCCTGTTCTCCACCCCTAGAGCTGCCCCGCTGAAGATGCCCTCCACTGCTGACCTCTACCGCACGCTGCACCTCATCCCAGACAGCAGGTACGTGCCACAAATCATCCAAAAATGGAAATTCTGTCATGAGTTTACCCTTACATCATTCCAGCCCTTCACACAGGTCATTTACCTCATAACAAGGTAAAAGACACAGTTGTCAAGACCTAAAATCAGGACAAGACACATGATGGTTAAAGCACCGTGAAAATGATACACAAGGCTGCTGTGCTACATTCAGTCTTTTGAAACCAAAGCACAAAACAAATAAAAAAAGTGTGTTTTCAACTTTTGATTAGTATTACCCAATGGGGCTTTTATTATTTTAGTATCATTGAGAGACTAGTTTTTGTTTTATTAACATTTTGGTTTTCTGATGTCATTATAATCCAAAAATCTTAGTGATATGTGACCCTGGAGCACAAAAGCAGTCTTAAGTCTCTGGGGTATATTTGTAGCATCAGCCAAAAATACATTGTATGTGCAAAAATTATAGATTTTTCATTTTATGCCAAAAATCATTAGGATATTAAGTAAAGATCATGTACCATGAAGATATTTTGTATATTTCCTACTGTAAATATATCAAAACGTAATTTTTGATTAGTAATATGCATTGCTAAGAACTTCATTTGAACAACTTTAAAGATGATTTTCTCAATACTTTAGATTTTTTTTTTGCTCCCTAGATCAGATGATTTTCTCAATATTTGTCCTCCTAACCAACCACACCATCAATGATTTTTTTTCAGCTTTTCCCTCAGATTCCCTTAGACTTTCAAATAGTTTGTATCTTTAAGACCAATTTTTATTCAGATCCTAGACAACATCATTACAAATCAAAATGGAGAGATGTCGCTTTTCCTTTCTCTCCAAAACAAGTTTATATATAATATGATTTTAAGTTAATTTATTTAATTTCAAGAGCAAAATTCTGTTCCCTTTCTCTCCTGACCACCAGAGGCAGTGCTGAAAGCACTAGTGGAAAACTCCTCGGGCTCACGCTTGACCAAAAATCGAATCAAATTATTTTCTGTGTTAACCGACATTTGTTTTCTGTCTCTCCAGAGGCCACGGGAAATGTCCGAGTGGTGAGATGTTGACAAAGTCACGGTTGCGTAATTGTTCGACAGACTGCAGTGTCATCTCGTTGGTCAGAGACGAGAACAGCCCCATCTGAGGACACAACAGTATTACACTGATCAAACACTACAGAAGGGACACTCCATTTTTCAAGCTGTTGTAATTGTAAGAGTCTTCCATTCACCCCCATCACAGCATGACCAACCAGCTGCTCCTTTACCTCCTCATCGGGTTTGCTGCGTTGTCCCTTTAGGGATTTAGGGTTGAATAAAACATATGGTGTGTTTTGCTGGATCAAATTGATCTCGGAGACAATCATTTGCATTTGCCACCATTAAATCTCATAAATATGTAAAGTGGCCAATGTGCTTTGTGTAGTAGTAATTATAAGGTGATTTAAAAATATACCGTTAATCAGGTTGTGATGATTTTGTGAGCTGTAAATGTTACATTAATTCATTAAGCACTTTTAAGAGGAGAGATGTTTAATGTAGCTTTTAAATACTAATATAATTTGATATTTTGATTTGTCATTATTGTTGCAAAAACAGATTTATTTTGGGTTGGGTTTCACATTTAGTTTTGTACTTTTATTATAATTTAGTGATGCTAAGTGTTATGTATTGATCACATCTTTTTTTTAATGCAAGACAAGGAATAGGCCTTTTTCCACTTGAATACTTGAATCGAAAAATCAAGAATGTCTTTGATAGAATTACTTTTAGAACACGTTTACACATTTAAAGATCAGTTTCTTTAAATCAGTGCAATAAAGTTTGAAAGATCTGAAAGTAAAGATCTATTTGTGTTTTTAATGTTGGCATGAAATCATAATTGACTCAATTTTTTTTCTTCAATGAATGTTACTAGTCTTTCTATGATATGACTCCCTTCTTTCTGCTGACATATGTAAGGCTACAGTTGAGCCAATCACAATCAGATGTATGACGTTTACTTTGTACAATCCAGTCAACAACTGATGGACAAAATACCAACAAAAATTGATTTGTGATTGGTCTAGTTTTGAGATCGTTTTGAATCGCAATTGGGATCGTTTCGCTGACCTGACAACCTTGCTTTCTTGTTTTCATGTTTTAAGAAAGGTTTCCCCTTAAACTCCCTCCATCTGCCATTGGTTGACAAATGGGTATTTCCTCCCCCAAACTTAGGCCATTGGTGAGTCTAGTGAATCGGGATCCTCAAACAGTAGTGTTGTCACAGTAGTGTGAGTCACAGCGTTTAAATTTTTGGGGCGGGGGTCTCATCTCTGGCCCTCGAGGTCCATTTTACTGCTGAGTTTAGCTGTAACCTTGATCAAACTCACCTGCCAGTAACCTTCTAGAAATCCTGAAGAACTTGATTAGCTTGTTCAGGTGTATTTGTTTCGGGTTGGAGCTACACTCTGCAAGAAAGTGGACCTCGAGGGCCAGAATTGAGAACCCCTGCTTTAGGGGAATCAACCTATGAATGTACCTTAATTGTAGTCATCTGGCTAAAAGGCAAGACATTTGTTTTTTTTTGTGTGTGATTTGAGTTTAATGAATGAATGCATGGGTAAATATGAATCAAACCATTTTGACAGGAGACTAATTTATTTTAGTGACCACTTTATTTTTTTTGGCAACTGCAGTTTGAAGCATATGTTACAAAACATGTACCCTTTGTTCCTCGAGATTGATTGATCGCTGTTCGCTGAATGACTGTTAACTTGTATCTTTCCTGAACCTCAATTAAACACAGTAATACCTTTTGAATTATGGCGTAGCGGCACTGTTTGCATTGCTATGGAAATTTTCAGATCAACTAAAAGCAATGATTTTGAAAACTACATCTACTTGGCTATCAGCTGACTCAATGGAGAGCATCCTCCTCGTCTTCGATATCGTCCTCCTCATACTCGCCCGTTTCGTCAGCGGTGGCATCTTGGTACTGTTGGTACTCGGAAACCAGGTCATTCATGTTGCTTTCTGCCTCTGTGAACTCCATCTCGTCCATTCCCTCGCCGGTGTACCAGTGCAGGAAAGCCTTGCGTCTGAACATGGCGGTGAACTGCTCTGAAATCCTGCGGAACAGCTCTTGAATGGCTGTGCTGTTGCCGATGAATGTGGCAGACATTTTGAGCCCACGTGGCGGGATGTCGCAGACTGCCGTCTTGACGTTATTTGGGATCCATTCAACAAAATAGCTGCTGTTCTTGTTCTGGATGCTCAGCATCTGCTCGTCCACCTCCTTCATGGACATGCGGCCACGGAAGATGGCTGCCACGGTGAGGTAGCGACCGTGTCGCGGGTCGCAGGCTGCCATCATGTTCTTGGCATCAAACATCTGCTGCGTTAGCTCTGGCACTGAAAGAGCGCGGTACTGCTGGCTACCACGACTTGTCAGGGGCGCAAATCCAGGCATGAAGAAGTGGAGGCGAGGGAAGGGCACCATGTTGACTGCCAGCTTGCGGAGGTCGGCATTAAGTTGACCTGGGAAGCGCAGACAGGTGGTGACTCCGCTCATTGTTGCTGAAACAAGGTGGTTCAGGTCGCCGTAAGTAGGTGTGGTGAGTTTAAGTGTGCGGAAGCAAATGTCGTAGAGTGCTTCGTTGTCAATGCAGAAGGTCTCGTCGGTGTTCTCCACCAGTTGGTGCACAGAGAGCGTAGCATTGTAGGGCTCCACCACGGTGTCCGACACTTTGGGTGAAGGCATGACGCTGAAAGTGTTCATGATACGGTCAGGGTACTCTTCACGGATCTTGCTGATGAGGAGGGTGCCCATTCCAGACCCGGTGCCTCCGCCCAGGGAGTGTGTGAGCTGGAAGCCCTGCAGGCAGTCACAGTTCTCGGACTCTTTGCGTACCACATCCAGAACTGAGTCTACTAGCTCTGCTCCCTCTGTGTAGTGTCCTTTGGCCCAATTGTTCCCAGCTCCACTTTGACCTGAAAGAAAGCCCACGTGTCTGAGGTTAAACACAGAGGTTGATTAAAATGAACAAATCCGGCTGGTTGGAGGAGGAGGATTAGTTCCATTCAAGGCTATCCAACCCTGCTCCCGGAGAGTTACCTTCCTGCAGATTTCAGTTCCAACCCCAACCAAACACACCTGTACCAGCTAATCAAGGTGTTCAGAGTTACTTGATGATTACAGGCAGGTGTGTTGGAGCAAGTTTGGAACTGAAGTCAGCAGGACGGTAGCTCTCCAGGAGCAAGTGTTTCCCAACCCTGTTCCTGGAGGCACACCGAAACTACAAATTTTCTAACTTTTCCTAATAAAACCCGATTCCACTCATCAGCTTTTTAGTTGAGACTTCAAGACTTAAAATGAATGGGTTAGTTAAGGGAGACATTCAAAATTTGTACTGTTCGTGTGCCTCCAGAAACAGGGTTAGGAATTGTTGTTGTTGTTGTTGTTGTTGTTGTTGTTGTTGTTGTTGTTGTTGTTGTTGTTGTTGTTGTTGTTGTTGTTGTTGTTGTTGTTGTTGTTATTGTTGTTGTTGTTGTTGTTGTTGTTGTTCTAAAGCAGGGGTCACCAAACTTGGTCCTGGAGGGCCGGTGTCCTGCAGACTTTAACTCCAACTGGCCTCAACACACCTGCCTGGAAGTCTCACGTATACCTAGCAAGACCTTGATTATCTTGTTCAGGTGTGTTTGATTAGGGTTGGAGCTAAACTCTGCAGGGACACCGGCACTTCAGCACCGAGTTTGCCCATGCCTGTTGCCTTAAAGCTATGGTGGAACACAAAATATTCTAGAGCAACCGTTCTTAATTGGCTGAAATTCCACGGATTTGCACTGGGATTTGCACTACATCACTATCTGCAGCGTCTTCACACACAGACAAAACTTACTTCAGAAGTGTAAGGGTTATTTAACCATAATCAAGAAATTTGCATAGTTGTCAGGTCTTGCACAATTTAATGCCCTTTGAATGGAACATGTATGCTCCTTTTGAACTGGAATCATTGCGGAATAACCTGTGATGTCCACTTTGCAGGGCACCTACAGTCGAATGGAACAAACCTCTGAAGTGATAAGAGAAACATACAAAATGTGCAGAGCAGGGTGTTCACGAAGCCCAGGATTAAAAACCCCAGTGCTAATTTTGCTCTAAAGCTATATGCCATTTCTCTCAGTGGAACACAACATTTTCTACACGGTATGGTTTTTCATTATGGGGATGGGTGTGGGCTGCTGAGCTGACAAAAACAGCACCATAAAAGTAGTCCAGACGATGTGTTCTGGCTGTGTAAGGAATGGATGGAAATGTAGGTCACTATTTAGAGCACAGTTTTCTCTTTCACCAAGTTCTCCAATCTCATTCAAATTTGGCTTGTAAAGTTGCACCAAGTTTGAGCATGGATCAAAGAGTTGGGGAATGCGATAAACTGGTTTAAACGATAAACCAGAGGTTGTTAAGAAATAGGTGTACGATCCACTCCATCTTGTGTAAATTCAGCAATATACCAGCAGCAAAGTTTTCCTTCTTCGTTCAGGTGGTAAACAAAATGTAAAAATACTTGAACAGCATTTTACTGTTTGAATAATCCAATGCCACTTATGCTGTTGGGAGTGGTGTTTAGATCAGTGCTTTTTAAAGCTGTCCTGGGGTACCCTCCTCAATGCATGTTTTGGATGTCTCTTTCGTCTCCTACACCGGATTCAACTCATCAGCTCATTACTAGAGATCGCAAGACTTGAATAGAGTGTGACGAACTGTACAGTGTTAGCGGATTTGCGCCTGAAGTTGTTTCAAGCCGAAATAACTAACTCCAAATGAATATTGTTTTGACAAGATTTAGTTAAAAAATGATACATCCATTTCTTTTTGGATCTTGCTTAAGTATATCTGAGCCTTAAGTCTTTGAAAAAGTATACTTAACTGACAATGTGTGTGGATGGACACATTCAGTGCACGAACGCTGTCTAGTGGAGTACTCAATTACTAGCATCTGCTGTTGTTTGTGCATGGGTCCACGACATAGAAAAACTGTGCTGCATTGCTGATGTGGACAAGATGCTTTTTTTTTTTTTTTTTTTTGCTTATGCATGTGCAATATTGGGATTGAATGCAAGCATGACTGAGGGTTTCAAGCAACGCCAGTGTAGGATTTTCAGTGAATAACAAGCAGTCTGTTTCTCATCTTGTGGTGTTCTAAAGCTTTAGAAGATATGGAATATTGCACATAAATTTTATCGGCTGCTTTTATGGTGCTTTTTCATCACTCTCAGCATCTTTAGGCCCAGTTTATTATTTTATAGACAACAAACGAAGGAGATTTATAGTTTAAAGTCTTTGGCCTCTTGTATTTGTACAGGATTAATAATGGGATTAATAATGTTTAATAAACATACCAAACACAAAATTATCTGGCCTGAAGATTTGTCCAAATGGGCCAGAGCGGACCGAGTCCATGGTGCCAGGTTCCAGGTCCACCAGGATGGCACGAGGGACAAATTTGTTTCCTGTGAAATAAAATGTTTGGTATAAACATCCAAAGGCTGAAACATCAGATCTAAAAAAACAGATTCAGTTTCATATTCATGAATTTGAAAATTCATATCAATTTGATTTTACAGTTGGTGCATGTAATACATATAACTAATTATAAATTAATGTATGCATAAATTATTTCCTTACTACTTTGGTATGATGTCTGTACAGTAAATGCTGACTCTCTTTAAATAAGTGCTGCATCATCCATCTTCCCTGCCCTGCTCCACCCTTTTCAAGACAATAGCAGCTACACATAAACGGTTTTCTCTACAACCATAAAAGCACATCTGGGTGTTTTTGAATGATTGTGCCATATATCCCACAATGTTAATGCATTCACATAGGCTTACGATGGATTGATGTTTAAAACCCCAGAAATGCAAGTCAAATTTGTCATCTTTTAAGCAAACCGTGGACAAAAAGATGAGCCGTAATTAAGTCTGGTGAAACCTAAACCAATCTAAAATTGAAAATCTATACTGTAGCCTATAAGGCGGTGGCCAGATGGACCTCGCCTCTTTAAAAATCAATAACTGACAGCTGCGGTCTATAATCAGGGGAGCAGAGCTGGCAAAACCATGATCTAATAAGTGCCTACAGTATATCTCATCAAAATACAGACTGACATATACAGTAGCATCACTGACTCAATTGCTTACCAGATGCCTCATTGTAATAAACATTTATCCTCTCCAGCTGCAGTTCACTGTCACCCTGATAACTGCCAGTGGGATCGATCCCGTGCTCATCACTGATCACCTCCCAAAACTGAAATGCACAAAATGTTTCACATCTGAATAGCTACATCACGTCCATCCACATTCGTTACTCAATGATGCAGCAGTTTTCTCATTTGAAGGATGTTCTGAGTCCAGCACAGAGCCACTGCAGACCTTCACCACACCCATTCAGATCAGAAGATGCCACACAAAACACAAGCACTTACAGGATTTTCTCGCAATTTATAGCTAAGTAATTCGTAAAACATTGCATTTTATATTTTACAGTAAAAATTTAAGATACTGCCTTCATATCGAATCTACTAAACGCTATGTGATGTATATAATCTTACCTTGGCACCGATCTGGTTGCCGCACTGTCCGGCCTGAATATGTACGATTTCCCTCATTGTGCAGCTGTGCGTAAGGATGCGGATGCGGCGTGTGTCTGCAGCTGATGCGGCTCTGGTCTCCTCAGTCTCCTCTCTCTCTCTCTTTCTCTCGCTCGCTCTCTCTCCGGCAGCCAATCACGAGTCGCGGGTTTGACGCAGTGGAAGACGTGCTGCAGCATCGCGTGTTCTTCCGTCACACACGCTGACTCAGCGTTTACGCGAAAACGCCAGAAAACACACAAATCTGCCTCAAAATGTTGATTAATTTGATGTATAAGTTAGTTGTAATCCTAGTGTTGTTTCTGTTTAATAGACGTTCTGTTTGTTTATCTGTAGATTTAAAAAAATGAACAATTTAATTTATCATAACTTTTATAACATAACTAACTTACATAAATCAGCCACGCAGAAGCCTATGGTTATCATTTTAAATCATTTAGTTGCCCTTATTAAATATTCCGAGAAGTGTTTTAAATCGATTGCTCAAAATTAGTTATTTTACTCCCTATTGGCCAAACCTTCACATTTTGATAATGTAGACTACAACAGTATTTTATAGGTGATGACATGATTATATTATGCATGGAATAAATTGTCTAAAAAGAAAACTGTGTTGCATATGGCCAATTTCATAACTAGCATTAAATGTGAAAAATGTTTACATTTATTTTCAAATATTTTGCATAATTTGACAACCATCTTATCTTGAAATCTCACAATGATATTCACTCTTATTAACATGACTGCAGATTAAACCATAAACCAGATGTGTGTAGCGTAAATGATTTGAATTTTCACCCAGAGAAATGTTCCAACACTCGGTTAAGAAGATGTCTGTTGCAGTGATGGTGATGAATGGGCTTTCCACACAGCACTATTAACTGAGATCTTTCATATTTCTTTGTGAAATCTGTTTGAGCTGTGCAGCTGTGAGGGTGTGAAGCCAGCAGTGGATAGTGTTTTACAGTCCTCTGTCTCTTGGGCCGATGTGTTAGACTGGGGTCAGGAGGACAGGCCATAGCCGTTTTAGCTTAAATTGTTCCCAGCATTACTCGTCGTAACTGCATTTTTACTAGTAAGAATTCAGTTAGAGAGCTCTCTAATTCAATTATTACTAGTAACAATTATTATTATAGAGCTCTCTAATTCTTACTAGTAACAATTCCAATTAGAGAGCTCTACAAATGAATTTTTACTAGTCATATGTCTATGGCAAGCCGTTTTAGCTTAAATTGTTCCCAGCATTACTCATTGTAATTGCATTTTTACTAGTAAGAATTCAGTTAGAGAGCCAATTCAATTATTACTAGTAACGATTACAAGAGCTTTCTAATTCTTATATTAACAATTCCAATTAGAGAGCTCTACAAATGAATTTTTACTAGTCATGGCAAGCCGTTTTAGCTTAAATGGTTCCCAGCATGACTCATCGTAATTGCATTTTTACTAGTAAGAATTCAATTAGAGAGCTCTCTAATTCAATTATTACTAGTAACGATTAATATTATAGAGCTTTCTAATTCTTACTAGTAACAATTCCAATTAGAGAGCTCTACAAATGAATTTTTACTAGTCATATGTCTATGGCAAGCCATTTTAGCTTAAATGGTTCCCAGCATGACTCATCGTAATTGCATTTTTACTAGTAAGAATTCAATTAGAGAGCGCTATAATTAAATTCTTACTAGTAACAATTATTATTATAGAGCTCTCTAATTCAATTGTTACTAGTAAAAATGCAATTTCAGAGCTCTCTAATTTAATTGTTAATAGAAAAAAAAACACATTAGAGATATGTATAATTGCAGAGCTCTTTAAATGAATTAGAGAGTTCTGCAATTGCATTTTTACTAGTAATAATTGAATTAGAGAGCTCTGAAATTGGAATTGTTACTAGTAAGAATTGTATAAAAGAGCTCTCTAATTGTAATTCTAACTAGTAACAATGTAATTGTAGAGCTCTACAATAACGATTCTTACTAGTAAGAATTAGATCGTAGAGCTCTCTATTCAGCGCAGCCTCATTATGATAATTGCGCCTCATACATATTCATTAAATGGTGACTGTCTGTCCCCCTGCTGGACAGTCCGTCGATAACGCCGTTGCGCCACCACGGGTATACCTAGCAAATCTAGACATTAGACTCATGTTTAATACATAAAGACATGGCAGTGCAACATCAATCAAGGAGACACAGGCAGACTATACAGCGAACTAACTAAATCACGGAGGAATTTCAGACGAACAACTGATGAAGCTGTCCGTTCACTGGGTTGGCGAAAAGAAGCATATTCAGTGTGTTGTGGTGGATGAGTTGAGTTAATGCTTGTGTAACATAATTTTAGGTAGATTGTTTTTCATTTAACCAGAATAAGTTATGTTCTGTCATTGTTTTTTGAACTGTGTTTACCTTTCAAGTTTTGCATTTCTGATATGGTGGCCGCTGTGCTGTGCTGCATTAGCACTGTAGATTGTAATGTAACGTTTGATATTTGACACAAATTTTGTTTCTCCACCTGTTAAACATCATTAAGATGGGCAATTTGAGCGATTATAGGTGTATTTTACCGTTAAAGTGGGTACCAGTTGGCTTTGCTGAGCAGGAAGTTTATCTCGGTCAGTCAGGCTTCATGTGTTTGAGTTGGTATTCATTACAGAGTAAAGTTAAGCGCATTTTTTAAATCAACAGTTCAAGCTAGGATAATATGTGACTACTTTTTTAGAAAGACGTTCTTTCAGCCGAACAATCAACAACATGTCGTTAAAACATTACATTCAGTTGGACGCACTGTAATGTTAGGCCTAACGTTACATCTGTTCCTCACAAGCTCATTCTCTGTGCCATGTGTTATTTTTTTTTGGCCATCATATATTTTATATATAATTTTGTTTTACGATTGCAAATTGCTTACTGGTAACAGATTACAGGTAACAGTAAATGCAAACAAATGCATATGTTGTATGAATCAGTCATATTTTAATCATAAACAAAAAGTCTGTAAAAGTGTTGTGTAACTTACATCTTTGGGCATAACTGTAGTTAGCAAGTAAACAACAATTTCCCATTTACCTCTCTTTGTAGGCTATGACTGAGCATTACAGTGAGGATCTTAATATTTGTTTTTTTAGGCAACTCGGGAAATGTCTTTGCTTATGTGTGTGTGTGTGTGTTGTTTACAAGTAAATTTAAGTTGAACAATTTTTTTTTCTTTTTACAGGGACACATTTGTCTGTGAGTCTGAGACTTGATGAACGGTAAGTTTTGCATTTATGTACTAAATAAAGAATATAAACCATACAGTATCTTATTAAGATAACCCAACATTTGAATGACATAATTTTTCCCCCCTACATTTCTATCATTAGACAGCTGAGTTCGATCAGTGTCCGGGTCATAGGCTGGAAGATGTAGGAGCGAAAGACATCATTACTTTAATGATGTCTTTCTACCGTTCTGGACCTCAAATGTTTTAGTTGCGTTGCTGCCAGTGAAGGGTCAGAAAGCACTCAGATTTCATCAAAATATCCTCATTTGTGTTCCGAAGATGAACGAAGGTCTTATGGGTTTGAAACTTTATGAGGGTGAACAATTGAGGACAGAATTTTCATTTTTGGTTGAACAAACCCTTTATAACATTGTACAAGTATTTACACAGTTTTTGTTTTGTCTGCTGCCACCTCATCACTTACATTTGTAGTTGTCAGAAAGCCAAACCTCTATCACACCTCATCAAACATCTACCCTGCCACTGCCGCCATCAGGTTTGCTGCTATTTATTAACTTGGTGAAATGTTTGCTGCTATAGTGCTTGTAAAGAGCGGTCACAGTATACAGCTTCAGCAGCCCTTGTTGTTTAAAACGTGTATTTTGATTTGTTTAACGTCTCAATCAACTTGCATCACATATTTGCATCGATTTTCGACCGACTTTGAGTACAATGTTACATTCCTATTACTCTCAAAAGCAGCACAGGGAAACTTTAAACCAGAGGTGTCTAAATGTTTCAAACAAATGTTGTAGTATATTGTTTTTTATCTATATCTAAAATAAAGTTTACACTATCATAACTAGAACATTTGTGTAAAAACTTTTGAACTCAAGTTGAAACAGCAAATATTGTAAGAACTTCAATAAAGCAATTCAGCACTGGGCAAGATTTAACTTGGTGAATTGAAATGACTTTTAATTTTAAGTTGATTTAAATTAAAATTTTAATGCAGCCACAAAACTTTAGTTTTCAAGTTGAAACAGATTTTTTTTTTTCAAGCAGCTTTTTCAGTAAAGCAGCTTTTAATGATGAATAGCAGTGCTGAGGCTCTATTGATCTATTAAGTATATTGTAGGCCATAATGATTAAAATCATTGCAAAATGATTATGCTTTACAGAGAAGAAACATAAGTAGTCTATGTAGCTATACAAGTTATTTTAAAAGGTGAATTCACACTTGCACAGAAAACATGCGTATAAATGTATACTCAGAAATATGCATATTTAATTACTGGTTGTAAAATACCTGTTTTTGTTAAGCTTTGGGTGGGGGGGGGGGGCTGGGTTTATAAGCATTTTACAATTACACAATAATTCAAATTAAGACAGCTAAATAAAACCATTAAAATCATGATGAAGTCTGTTAGAATGCCACTATAATTCAAGTTAGGAGGGCAAAAATATCCCTTTATGAGTATTTGATTTTTATATTTATAACATCTGATATAGTTAAATGATGTCACACAAGCAAGAGTGCAGTTTTCTGAATATCAGCACACGAGAATGATCGTGAATGTGATGTTGATTTTATACAGTTCAACAACCAAGAAATTAATATTTTGGACACAATATTGTCTGTTTTTGTTTCAACAACACAAATAGCTCCAAACAAATCCAGAGAAGAACTGTTACACATCTCAGAGAAACATGTTTTGTACTTGAATCTGTGTTTTTAAATGAATTACTCATGCTGCCACATACTGCCCATATCCAGACACTGTTCCAGCACAAAAACACACACTAAAATATTGAAAAAATCCCCCCAAAATAATGTTGCTGTTATTATTATTATTATTATTATTTTTGCCTAATATCTGACCAAAAAGTGACAGAGAGAGAGAAAAAAGATTCTATGCATGTTACAGTGCATGATAAACACCAAAATGAGATGATATTTTGTCCGGCAAAGTATTTTCAAGACTATGCTCTTTATGTTCATTTTTGTGAATTGGATCTAAGGGTCTTGAATAAAGAAATAATAATAATAATAATAATAATAATAATATAAAGGTGTGAATTAATGAAGTGATTAAATATTAAAACAAAACCTTTCCAAACTGTCATCTCACTCTTATGGTCACTCTGACACAATGAAAATGCTATCAGTTCATCCTTATGGGGCTTTTATTTTGAAGTGTATCACCACACGTGGGATTTGGAAAGGGAAATGGATGCAAATCTGTTTTGCAGCTACTGAATACAAGTTTTTACTAGTAATAATACAATAGTAGAGCTCTGTAACTAGATTTCTTACTAGAATTGAATTGAATGGTAGAGCTCTCTAATTGAATTGTTACTAGTAAAAATGCAATTACGACAAGTAATGCTAGGAACAGAAAAAAAGATACAAAAGCTGGCAATGGGGCGGTACCTTTTCAAAAAGGTACGCTTTTGTACCTTTTAGGTGCTAATATGTACACTTTAGGTACTTATATGTATCTTTAAGGTACTAATATGGACTCTTTAGGTACCAAGTTGTACCTTTTTTTTTTTTCAGGGTATATCATGCACTTGCAGTGATTTTATGCTGGTATTGTTGCGGTGCATTTGTATTTTTTGTCATATCTCTTCACAGTCACGTCATATTGTGTGAATAGAGCTTATAGTCATATTAGATGCCACATTGAAATTAATGTGGATTAAACCAAGGCTGTGAGGGACAACCTTCAGTTTTTACAATGAAGGTCCTAGATCATGTCATTTTTTGTCTACTGATTTTTTTTATTTTTTTCTCCAAAGACATTTCTTCAGCTGAAGAAACAACAGTACAATCCACTGAAGACACTGCACGACAGTCCCTCACAGCCTCATTTTCATTAAAAGTTACTCTAGTTTGGACTGCTTATCCATCTGTGGAAATGTTTCTATCCCATTTGTGGCTGTGCTTAGTGTGTGTGTGTATATATATAATTATGCATTATTATTCTGTAGACTGTATTTTATCAGGCAACATATTTACACATTCATCAGTAAACCAATAAATATCAATAAATATATTTTATTCAATAACGTATGACGACACATATGACTTTATATACATGTGCATTATTTATGTTAAAAAAAATGTACATTAAACCCCAAAACAATCAATTTTTTGACATTCATCCTCAGTATTCTTGTTTCTTACATTCTGAGGGAATACCTGTATTAAATACCCTTTTTCAAGTATATGAGATATACTCAAGATATCACAAATTTGAATTTAAAAGAGTTTGCATTGGCTCTAACATTCATTTTTCCTCGATCACATCAGACAGATCAGATTACTAGCTTTAAAAGAGGTCAGTTTGATGTGGTTCACATCTAGTGGTTGATCTGCAAATGTGAAGGGCACCTAATGTTAAACACTGCACCTGTTCTCTATTATTAACTCTCAACCTTCACATGCTATGCATAAGACTGGCAAGTCAAGTGATTCTACCTGAAAGCAAGAAATATTGTTCTTATTAGGGTGACACTTGTGCACGAGTTGCCTATGGAAGAGTCAAATTAATGAATAATTCATAATGTCGAGTGTCAAATAGTGAGCTGAGAATTCAGCGCTGTGGAGGAAGGGATCTGGCCCAAAACACACCTTCTCCAAGTAAATAACCACAAATAATTCTAGCTACGCAAGCTCAAATTCACGTGTCTTTAATTACAATCTTGACACTTTAGATCGCAAGTATGCATTTCTTTCTCAGCATTGCTGCGATAAGCAATCTAGCAGGCAAATCAACAGTTTGAATAATCTTGCTGAGCAAGTTTTGTATGTTTGAAACTAATGTGGTTCAATGGCACAAGCACTGAAGGTAAAACTATTGCTTTCATAAATATTGATTATTAAGAGTAACAATAAAAGAGCTCATGTTAAGCATGCACTGGCTGAAGATTCACCTCAGTATTTGCACACTTGTGTTAAATATTGTTCTGGCCTTATCTTTCTCCAAAATCTTGGCTAGGAAATCTAGGTTAGGTTTCATTAAATGCCGAATCCCTTTTGGGACTTAAAAAACGTGAGTCTTTGTATTGCTTTAAACAGTTTAGACAAATCTCAAAGCCAAATCATGCTAACAAGTCACATCGCGACTGTAAATGTAAAAGTGTGATTTTTCTTTTCAGATTGTTCTTTTGTTGTAACATGCTTGAAAATGAATGACTCATCATCACTCATAATGTGTATATATCAAATGTAACAACAGTAGCAAAAGCTAAAGCAGGTCACCAGATACAGCAGAAGAAAGCCATGGTATATTTGAGAAGAAAATGCCCCGTATTGGGAAAAACTCGAAATACGAAAGTGACAAAAATGATCAAAAACCTTTCTACAAATTTTACATACTTCAGGGCAATAATACTATTTATTGAAAGTAAAAAGAAACTAAATATAAGCTGGAATGATTAAGAATATGCCACAATCATCGAAAAACATTCTTTTCATTCTATCCAAAGTAATGTTAGGTTTGGTGCCAAGTACATGTCCGAAATGAATCATTTTAGCCAGACTTATGAATGAGCACACCCACCTGATACCATATTTTAGGGTAATTAATTAGTATTAAATATTAGTATTTTTGACTGATTTTTAACAATTTAAAAAATCTGAAATGTTTTAAACTCATGGCATGGGTCGCACATTTTAAATATATTATTGCTGTGGGTATAAATGTACCACAAATGAAAGATGACAATTGTAGTCATTCCTCCAATTATTATTTGTTCTCATTACTTCAACGTCATTCATTGAAAGTTTCATTTTTTTCATGTTCATATGCTTTTTTTGTTTTGTTTTTTGTTACTGTGAACAATAAAGTGCCACAGACATGGTAACAAAATACCAATGGGCATACACTCACTGATACAGACATAGTAACCTAAAATCTTTTTTTAAGCAGTCAGTACCACTGTACATCAGTACCACAATAGCATAAATTACAAAAGTTTTCACATTCACAATACGTCTGTTGCATACACTTGATTGAGTGTATTGTGGTTAAGACACACAGCCATGAAGTACATCATCTGTATCCCTTAAAATTACCCCCCCCCCCCCCCCCCCACCAGAATCTAGTGATTAGCTTAAAAAACATTAGCTTAATAAAACACACGACACAAATACCATTTTGAGCAGTCTCTGTGTAGTGTCTATTTTACATCAGGTTTGGAAATATGCATATCTGTCTGCACTTATTCTTCTGAACACAGAAACTGGTGTTTCTTCGACACCTAATTCATAGAAGTATTTGCCTTCCACTTCAAGACACATTGGCAAACATTTCCAATGTTAAATATACAGTGATTGGGCTTCCCTTTGATACTGGACTTCACAGATGCCGTATTCCCACCTGAATATCGCAAAATTTAATAGACTTAATTACAGTCAAATTGAGAGAAAATTACTGTGAATTAATCACATTTGACTAATGTGATCCTACCTGTTGTTTATTATCATCAAACAAGCAGATATCAGTAATTACTAGACTATATGAGATTCCGGAGTGGGAACTCGTCACTATTGGCCTTAGTGTTCGTAATAACACAAGCTCAATGATAACACATGGAAATTTGGATCTAGCTGCCCCAAAAGCAGTTACTGGCACCACAGTACGGGTCCGTTCACACAGAATGCGTCTTTACATCTAAAAATTGCCTCCTCCGCAATGTTTCCATCAAATTAAACAATTGCCATGCCAACTTGAGACTGTCAACTCTTGCTCCGCCTCCAGGGTCGTCTGATTGGTCCACTGTTTTGGAACTGACATTGATGAGCGGCACTGCGTGTAAAAGTTGAAAATGTTTTGACACCTCATCTTAAGAACGTGGTGATAGTCAGTGCCAATAGTCTTGTGGGCAGCATGCGGACAGATAGCGCTATTGCACTTCAGGTATCCCGAGTTCGAGTCCTGGCTCACGGACCTTTCCCAATCCAGTCCCCCTCTCTCTCCCACTTTGCTTTCGGACTAATAACTGTCCTTCAATAATAACGCCAAAAATCATGTGCAAGATGCGTCATACACATCCATCAACCGTGTTTACATAGAAAAACAATGGAAATAGAAAAACGCGCTCTGTGTGAACGGCCCCTAAGAAGGCTGTTTAAGTCATTGAAGCCAACGGAGAGTAAAAACGCTTTGAGCATCAACCCTTATGGTTGTTCCCTTTCAGTCAAATCCTTTTAGACCTTCTCCTTGCATTGCCATTCTAGGGTCATGGCTGCTGGAAAATAAAAATACTTCTAACAATGACTGGCATGAGCCCCCACGACAAGAACTGCTTCTTGATAATAAGGCTGCCCACCAAGTCTTGTAGAGCGAACGTGTCTGTCATGAAGACGTCTCCCCATTGGCAGTGTTGGTTTCTGTGATGGGCAAGTCGACGTCTGAAGGCGTACCTGAGTCAATAGGTGAGGAAACAGTCAAGTTCGTCATAAGTGGGTGGCTGGATTCTGTAACAGAGTCAGTGGTTGTGGCATGAGGTGCAGCTGAACCCACAGTGGCAAGAAGAGAAGTACCATTACTTAAGGTTGGCTCCAATACGGCTGGTGAAGTGGGGCCAGATTCTATGGAGTTAATCGCAGGTTGGGTGACTAAATGTAACAATGGAGTGCCGGGATCTATGGGCGAAGAAAAGGATTGAGCTGGGATGGCATTAACTTGACCAGACTGGTCTGGTATTGGTGGTAAAGACAGGTCTGTTGGGGAAGAGGGCAGAATTTCAGTGACTAGGTGAATGGGAGAGTCTATTGAGGAAGAGGGAGGAATGTTGTTTAAAGGCGGAGTGGGTGATTGTCCAGTGGATGCGCAGAGAGGAAAGCTTTGGGTGGGACCTGCTGAGCCCACTTCAGTTAGTATGCTGATATCATTAGCAAGAGTCAAGGGGAATTCAGCAGCTGGTGTACCCATTTCTAAAAGTGAAGGAGTTTGGAGATTGGAAGAAGTGGGGGACTCCAGGGTAGGATCGGTGATCACAGTTGAAGAAGGCAGAATGGCGGGAGATTCTGGTTTAGGTGTCTGAAAGTAATTAATAGCGATTGGGGTTGAAGTGTTTGGGATAGAGGCAAGGAGAGGATGCTCTACGGATGAGGTAGAGGTTCCCGGCATGGATGCAGATCTGGGATGCTCTTGCTGGATTTCATCCGGCTCTTGGGTAGAGGTCAGTGACTTCATACTGAATAGCTGTGCCTGGACGGGGGCATCCATGAGCATCTGAAGATCGACGGCGGATGAGGCTGTGGAGTCCATAGTGGAAATAGCAGTAGCAGCTGCTTCGTGGAGAGGCGTATCGCCTACCCTCGCATACTCGCGGCTCTCGGTCTTGGTCAGCAGAAGGCGTTGCTCGCCCGGTTTGCGAGGTGGCAGTAACGGTTGGCGGGTGTAGCTTTCACCGTCCCCTAACGTTTCTGGAAGAGGCCGATTGCGAGTCTCGGGCAGCAGCAAGATGCAAATGATGCAGATAAGAGTGCAGCAGGCGAAAATGATGTGGTGCAGAAAATATCCTTTCTGGTTATGCAGCTCCATGATGGGTGCCGTCAACATGCCAAAACCAGCACTGGCCAGGACGAGGCCTAGACCGCCACCCCTAGACAGCACACAAAACAAACAAGGACAAGACATTTATCAAAACACTGGCCTTAAAGTGCCCCTATTATGGATTTTTGAAAATTACTTTTCATGCAGTGTGTAACACAGCTCTAAGTGAATGAGCACATCCCGCAAAGTTTTAAATCTAAAAGTGCACCGTGTATAAAGTTATTGTTTCTCAAAAGAAAGAGTCGACACTGAATCATTGAAACGAGTCATTTTTTAAACCAATCCCAAGCCGTTTCATGTTGACGTCAACATGAAATATTAGCATATTGCCCGCCCACTTGTTGCGCGCACAGACTTGGGAAAACTTGATTTTCACGTTGGTCTGAATGAAAATGCAAATTAATTCTTAAAATAGCTGTTTCCCCGGTAACTACTGTAAACAGCACTGCACTCACAAATGCTGCTTTTATTATGAAATGGAAATGAAATCGACCAATCCCTGCAGATTAGCGTCATGCAAAGGAGGGGTTTGGAAAAATGAATCGCTGAGTGAATCATTTAGAATTCGCTGAGCAAGTAAGGTAAAAATAAATGCATATTATAAGACAATGAATAAATAGTGTTTTTTGACCTTGCATGCATGTCAACCTGTAGTTGGAGACTCCCAAAACCAAAATATGAACCTTTCATAACCCATAATAGGGGCATCTTTAAATATCAAAGGGGTTTTAAGGCACATTTTATCATCTGTCATAACTGGAATAAAATATCCACTAAAAGCAACTATGAAAATAAACGCTAGGGTCAGCCACACAAATTGGATGCAAATTACACTACAATACAAACAAGAAAGATCTTTGACCTTTTTGATTTTTTTCCCCATAATCTTAAAAGTCCTCCATGTGGTTTAGCTCACCTAATCACAGTTGGGGTGATTTCAGCACAAAAAAAGATGCTTAGGTTGCTGACAGCGTGGGAGGAGAACATGCCAATGATGGAGAAAGCCATTGAAAAGTTGGAGTTCAGCGTACCAGAGTTGTCTGTGGAGAGTGAGAAAGACAACAGGGTGAGTCATTTACTAATTTTTTCTCTCAAAAGAAACATCACATAAGCAGCACAATATAAAAATGGTGTATAGCTCATAAAAAAATTGTTTCCACCAAATGTGCATGTAATGATATTCATTGAAATAATGCTGAAAGGGGGGTATCTTGAAAAATTATAATTTTTCAATGTTTTTATTTTAAATTATTTTTTGTGTCCATTGTACAAGCAAGCCCACACGAATTGGCAAAAGCCCACAAAAATTTTATTTAACTGTCAAATTAAGTACTTTGGAACCTGACAGAAAGGTTTGAAGGCTTTTTTTGCCCAAATACTGCTCACTATCAAATTAAACTTTTTTAAAAATTTTAATTAATTTTTCTTCTTCATTTTTTATTTTGTTTTGGGTTAATAATAACAACAACATCAGCAACAACAACATTAATAATTTAAATATTTTTATTAAATTATAAACATTAAAAGAAATATATTACTATACAGCAATAAAGGCTGCACTTTATTTTACAGTACGTGTACTTACAGTATACTTACCTAAGAAAGTTCTGGTAATATAAGGTAACTACATGATTAGGTAGGGGTAGGTTCAGGGTTAGTACCTAGTTATTACCTAGTTACTGTAATTACTATAATAAGTACATAGCATGTACATGAGGAACAGGACTGTAAAATAAAGTGCTACTGCAATATTAATATTGTAGTGTTGTATATGTATTTAGTAGTAACAATAATAACAATGCTAATGTCTCAATTTGTGAAGGTTCTATAGTTTATATTGAGATCTTATAGCTTTTCTTTGGACAACAGATTTATAAACTATTCTCAAATTTGGGAAGCTGGTCCATTTCATACGTGGTCAAAACTCACAGCAGCTGCACAAATTAAAGAGTTTGTGTGAAGCTGAAGCAAACTGATCCACTCCAGGACACTGGAAGCAGAGATTACGAGCTGCTCGTGTGTGAATGAACACAGTGCTGTGATACGCTCTGAAACATACGGCCAGTTATCGCCGAACTCGTATCACCTTTATATACACACTCACAAACAGATTTTTATTCACACGCATGTGGAGTGGACCCCGGCTGAGACACTAAGGGTGTTCTGCACACAGTCACTAGATGGCACCTTGCACTTGTGCAATGCTGTTGGATGCTATATACAATATATACACTATAAATACAAAAATATTATTTGTGAAACTGCTGATTGCTGTTACTAAAAGCTTCAGTACATCTGGTCCAAAGTGTCACATTTTTTCCAGTTTAGTGTGTAAATTCTGAACCAGTAGCCTTGTGCAAACATAACAACTGGTTTCTTAAACAGCCCAGTCTGCTATTGGTCAAAGTACATATAGTCAGTACCCAAACTCATTGCATTGGTTCATGTACGTCAAAAAGCAAACACAAACAAAGAGCAAGGTTTAGAGAGAACCACAGTGTTTTACACTTATTATTATAGTGTTTTATTACTTATTATACACAGCAATGAAGAGAAAACAGCATAAATAGCATAGTGTTTATACTTTACCTATATTCAGGTGAACGCTGTACTTCCCCACCACTTCATTCATCATGGACGCATCACATAGAGGGAAAAAACAAACAACAGATGAGAAACTAAAGTAGTTTGCAGCTCAAGGCTAGTAATGAAATATATGCATGTGTGCTTATAAATACAAATATAAAACTCAGTATGCTTTAAATTATCAGAGATGATATCCAATCAAGCCGTTTCATTAATATGCTCTTCTGTCATTTATAAACCATAAGTCTGGTGGGGTACAACAGGTTTAACAGCATTTTAATACTGGAGAGCAATTTAAAGGGAAGCGATTCTAGAGCAAAAATCCTTCACATCTCAGGACAGCAGTAAACCTGGTAAAGTCTGATTTTCTGTGTCTAAAATCACATACTGTCAGAGTACAGTAGGTACTATAGTTGATGAAGAGTGTTAAAAAGGTTCGTTCTATATAAAGAATGAATGTGTGTAGCATGAACTCACTACAGACATACTACATCCCAATGCTGTCACATGACCTCTCGGGATAGTAAAGTGCTGTAGTAATGTGCACAGCATGCAAATCAATGATCAGCTTTTGAGCTTGTGATACACTCACAATGTTTACATGCACACCAGACAGACAGTAATAGCGAGTGAGCTGCTTAACCCTTTAGATCCCACTGTATCATATTTGATAAACACATTTCTAAAGCCTCTAAAATACAGTATGAACATTATCAAAACTCTGCTGGAAAACCTGTTGTACACAATCTGCTTCATGCCAGCTTCTCCGGCAGAAACTCAGATGTGTTAAACACTTAAACGGTGTGACAGTGATTCTGTTTAATTGGGTTTAAGCCCCCCACAGGGGGTCGTCCTGTGTGTTTGTGATTTGTGTGTTCTCTCACGGTTTAGCAGGCCGAGCTGAAGGAGAGAGGCCAGGGCTGTGATGATCATAAACATGAGGAGTCCCCCGCGCCGCCCCATCACGCCCACGGCAGGGCAGAGCGCCACGCATGATGCCAGAGCAGTGCCCCCCATGGTGTAGTATTTGGCATAGAAATTAGAGAAGATGGAGGTCGGCTGGTCTTCCGTCAGGCTGCGTGCAAAGCAGTGGTGTATCCCGTAACCTGTCAGTCTGAAAGACAGAGAAAACAGAGGTTTTTGGATGCCAGAGTTAAAGGGACAGTTCACCCTAAAATGAAAATATTGCCATCATCCACCCTCATATGCCTTTCCAACCAAAAATACATAGTCTTTAAAACACAAATAAAGAATTTACCCTCATAATGCATTCCAGATCTTTTGCATTCTGAGTCCATTTCTTTATACAAGTCATAATTCCATCTGATTAGCAACTTCTCATTAATGAGTGAATGTGAAAAAATTTTACAGTTTTGAATTTCAAATTACACATGAGCCACACACACACACACAAAAAAGCATTTTACAGAGATAATTATAAATCATTTTACAGAAAGTGTTTCTCACACGTATGATACACCCATGCATACCCGGGTCCAAAATGACCCGAACACAAAAAAGAAATAAAATAAAAGAAAATTGAGGATCTGAGTATATGTAACATTTCTTTCCCTAACTAAAGGCTTTGAATTTTTTTTGTTAATTTTTTTAAGAACATTTTTTTAGAAGTGGGTCAAAACAGACCGAATGCATTATGAGGGTTCATGAGACCCGAGAGGTTTCTGTCCCTCCACTGAAAGTCCATGTAACCAAAACTTACAAGATCCTGAAGGGTCATTAAAGCTGTTTATCAAAGAAAGCGAATCTCTTCACAAGTCTTTAATTCAATAGCTCAGTTCATAAGGAATCATTCATTTTATGACGCCTTAATGACCTTATTGGATTTTCTAAGTTTTGGTTTTGGACATGAGGGTGAGGAAATGGCAGAATTGACATTTTTGGGTGAACTGCCCCTTTAAAATCAGCAGAATGTTTTTAATTAATAAGCATCCTATGCATAATATAAAGATATTTACGAGTTGACGCAGAGCACTACTATATTCTTCCACAGGTTCCTTGTGCCAACCATCTTCACGATGCATGTCTTCTTGGGTTGCTTCGGCAAGGCTTGGTTTAGCTCTGAAATCAGTGCAGAAAACAAACAGCTTTATCAAACATTTCAGAAAAAAAATAGGTTTATGGGACGACAAAAGGGATGGCATTGCCTTCAATCATTTTGACAAGAAGTCTGTTTTCTTCACTTTCATATTTCACATTTTTGAGGAGGATGAGTTTTGTAATTTAATTGCAGCTGTTCATAATACATCATATCATGAGCAATGATCATCGAAGCATGAATCAAACATACTTAACATGGCTATACAGGCCAGTATCTCTCACTAATTTGTGAGGATTAACCACACGTGCAATCGAGCAACTTCTTTTTCTCCGTTAAGAGAAGCAATGAAGTTATGTGTAGAAATAGCAGTTTACTGCAAACAAGACCATCTACTCACTGTCCCATTTTGGGAAAATAAGACATAAAATAGTATGTCAACCTTTCTTTGAAAGCCCTAAAACATTTCAGAATTATTTCTGATGCACTTTGTTGGCCATAGACTCGAAGCGCCAACAGTTTGTATTTTGAGGATGTCAAAAACTAGTTTGCATTGCATCTAAATCTAGAAAGAATTCTACACAGATTGATTTTTAAAGGGAGGTTAGTTGTGATTGTTTTCTCTGACTGATAAATTATGTTTTTAGTCATTTTGCGATTGTTCAGATATTTTGCAGCATGCATCTTTTAAATGTTTCAAATCTCATCTAAAACATCTGGTTGCTATATTACAGCTGTAAGCTGTTGGGATCACTAGTTTTAAACCTAATCATATCTTAGCACATTATAAAAGCTTTCTCTTTGCTTGTGTACCGGTCATGAGCTCCTCTGCGTCCTCCTCTAGGTTGATGTTGTTCTTCTTGGCGACGCGCTCCATGATCCATTTGGAGCGATTGTACTGCTGTGTCGCAAGCAGCCAGCGCAGAGACTCCGGAAAAATCCTGATGAATGAAAACAGATATACTTTACTATATTACGATAACATCATATCAAACTACAGAGACTAATCTAATCTGTTCTGGGCTAAACACTTAGCAGAAAAACAGCATTATCACTAAACGTTAGCTGCTAAATAAAGACCTAAAACAATCAAACAAAGCAACTTACACAATTATTTATTTATTTATTTACTTTTTAACACCATGCCAGTCTCAAGGCTATTTTAATGGCCATCTCTGAATAAATTATACAAGTATACGATTAACAAAAGGTTATAAAAGACATTTCAGATGCACACTAGACAAAAATTCTAAAATGCATGCAGGTGATAAATTTTTAAATAAATCAGTTAAACACAGCTCTGAATAAAACCCTGGTCTATTTACATTAAAAAAAGAACAATCCAATAAAATACTGTATGCTTCATAGTTATTTTAGTTTGACAGGAAAGGCATGATGCTGGTTCTTTGCCCGTAAACGCCACCTAGTAAAACAACTTGATCATCTTTCGATGTGAAAGCACTAAAACGCCACCTAGTAAAACAACTTGATCATCTTTCGATGTGAAAGCACTAAAAACCCTTCTTCTTATACTATGATTATTTCATATAGCATATTGTCACAGCATTGATCTTATTCCATCTGCTACTTGTCACCAGTTAAATTACTTGCATTATTATGGTAACCCGATTTTGGGCACAGTATATATTAATCATGCTTGACAGTAAATAGTAAATTTTTTACAATGGCCTCAGTACCAAAACGTTTGCTTTTAAGTGAAATATTAAAATACATTTATGATTATTATAGTTTGAAGTGTTCTATTTTTGTACATTTATGTTTTATCTGATGCAAAGCCCATTTTCCAGACTACTATAAAACCTTGTGTTATTATATCTGATCCTTCTGATGTGTTAATGTGGTTCTGCATTATCTGTGCAGATGGAAATGATTACGCTGATTAATAAAGTAGTGCAATGTCTTTTTTCGGCAGCTGAAGTCTTGAGTGCACTTGCAATTTCAAAATCTAATTTTGGTTTTAAGAAGAGCCAAACACAAACATATTTTTGAACATCCATGGCACAGTTGCTTACCAGATATAGGACAGCATGAGTAAGAGAGGGCAGATTACGACTGCTTGCAGTATCTGCCAATCACGACAGAGGACTACCAGTCCCGGCATGAGCAGCTGCCCCGCCAACGCCACGAAGTTAGCCACCATGGTCATAGAGAAACGGCATCCCGGCAGACACAGCTCTATCCCTGCAGACAAGAACACGCATCCAACATTAGAGTCAGTTAATACCAGGGCTCTCAATAACTGCAGCAGTTAGAGTGATTTTTCTAAGGGAATTTAAACTGAGCTTTTGTCAAATCTAAAAATGCAATAGTGAAATAATAAAAGATGCCAATGGATTAAATGCTATTGTTATCATTATTATTATCAACTATCGCCATAATTCGTCTCCAAATAGTTTAGTACATTACTTAAAAGCAATGCAGCACCATGTCATGTTATTAGATCTAAATTGTCTGTGTATGTATATTTTATGACCCAAAAATGAAAACATTAACCAAAAACTAAAACCAAACACCAAATAATTTCTCCAAACCCAAACAACTAAAAATATTCTTTTGATGCTAGCCATTGACTTTTATATACGGGGAAAAATAAAAAACACTGAAAGTCAATGGTATCAGCTACTGTTACCAACATTCTTCAAAATATTTATAATAAAGAAAGATTTGGAAAAAGTAAATGACAGAATTTTCATTTTTAGGTGAACTATCCCTTTAAGGCACATTGCAAATGCCATATTTCACCATAACATGACATTATTGAAGCTTTTAAAGAAAGTGTGAGCCATATTAGGTATGTTTCCTTCAAACCCGTGCAGAACATTATAACATTGTGTAAAACATTTGCAAATAAAACACTGTTTCCACCCCATGTGCTCAAGAGAACAAAACTGTCACTTCATTGGAAACTGCTGCAAAGTATTAACAATAAAAATGAAAGTTGCCACTGATACCTATATGCTTTCCTACATAATAAATCATCCAATCACATGATCTGTTGATGCAAAGTCACATGCATTTTTTGTTGCACATCAAGAAAAGTATTATTTAAATGTGTTTCCATTGTAGTTTCTGGATTTCCATTCAGTGTTTTTATGCAGTATCCTAAAACACATGGATGGAAACAAAGCCATATTGATTTACAGTCTTCTTCTGTAAAAGACCCCAAACTGCTCATAATGTTCTACAGACACAGTTTTTTAAAGGGACCTTAAACAACTATGTAATGCATGCACAACATCTGGTCTGTCATCTGTCTGCAATTAATTCAGTGACTCGTTAGTATTCATAATGCAGAAGCACGGGTGGTCTTCAGTGACAGACCAGCACTGCAATATCAAATGATGGCAAAACCACAGAACAGACAGCAGGGTCTGACACGGGTGAACGCTTCGGGTTTGAGCTTTCCAAGGTGACAGGACTCCGGCGTGAACACAGTGACTGCACAATCCTTCAGAAAAGCCCAGAATATCAATGAGCAGCACTTCCCACAGGAACTGAATCATGCTCTGTGCTCGGAGACGGAGCTCAGTCGTGAAGCTGACGGGAAAGCACTGTTTCTCAGCTAGACGATGAATTACTAACACATCCCAACTCAGAACACTAGCTGAAAAAACAAAAAAACAAAAAAAAACTTTTTTTTCAAATCATTTATTTTTTTATCTTTTTTTTCAAATTTGAAATCACATAACAAAAGATAATGTTATGTGATATAACAACAGAGTAAATATTAATTATTTTAAAAATATGAGCTTGAATCATAGAAACATGCAAAACTTGCATTGAACGTCACAAAAAAAGTATTTTAGATGAACTTGCTTCAAATATCTGAACTATTTAATAGATTTAAAAGTGGAAAAGTGGTGTTTTTACATCAGATGACTTGTCCACAGCAGTGTTGCTTTAGTATAATTATTACAATTTATTTTTTTTATTAGTTTATATTTAATTTTTTCATTTTAATTTAATTTTTTATTTTTATGTTTTTGTCACTTTTAGTTGTTTTTTTATGTTTTCTTTTTACATACCAATTTCTGATTTAATTATTTTAGTACATCAAGTATCCATAATATTCCCAACAAGCAACTATTATCAATAACAAGCTCAAGAGCAGTAACATTGCTTTCCACAGTTCAAATTCAAGTGGAAGAATTTCAAATATGACATCCAGAAAACTGCGAGTGCAGTGTGCAAAATAATTTTTAAACATACAGTTATTACAAATTGTAATAACAATTCACAATATTACTGTTTTATTGTATTTCTGATCAAATAAGCCTTGGTGAGCAGAACTGTACCTCCTAAATGAACCTCTTTTCTCTTGCTTTTAAAAAAACCTTCACGTCTATCCTCCCTTAAAACGCTGCCTATGAAGGCTGCTTACTAGGTTTTGGAACAAAGCCAGAGAGAGAGAGAAGCTAGAGCTTCTTAACCCATCTGATCCAAATCCCTCATGCACGTTCCCACAGCGTAACTAGCTGAATGAGGACACACGATACATTGCATTTGTTTTAATGAAACTAATGAATACAAATAACCTTAATCCAAACCATGATGATATATCAAGAGTTGACTGTTTTTGAGCTTGATGGAGTCTGTGGCTGAGAATCCTAATGACTACCAGCAGAGGGCGCCGTGAGGAATCCGGCTTGTTTGTCTGTTTGAGCCTGACATGAACTTCCCCAGTCACATGAGTCACTCATGGCTTCCTGCCAGTATGTCACGTATTCAACTGCATTCCATGCCAGGATCACTGTGTCACTGAATGACATGAGGGTTATAGATTTTACAGGATTTCACATTAGAGAATGGCACTAGCCGTGGCCACGAGTCTGATTCCCGGGGAATGCATGGACTGATAAGCGAAGCTGTTGGCATCTGTAAGCAGATTTATAATGTTTTAACAGTGTGAAACGGGAGAGAGTAATAGGAGAGAAACCGCAGGGCCTGCTGGTGAAGTGCAGGTGCTGTTAGATGTGGTGGTCAGGGTCAGAAGAACACAGTCTCAGCACAACCACTGAACTTTACTCCAGTCAGCACACAAACACTTCTTCTCTGATTACAAAAGAGCTAAAGATTTGAGAGCTAAAGAACAAACAAGAACGCAAGCGAGCAAGAAAGAAAGAAAGAGTATAAATAAATTCTGGTCTGGTTCACAAAAACGAATCGTTCTTTCAAACCGGTTCTTTCTGGTGAACTAGTTGAATCATTTCAATGAATCGTCTGAAACAGTTTGCAGCTTGAGAAGCACAGATCTACAAGTTACTCAATCAAGATATGCGCATGCGTGAACCAAACACAATAACAAAGATTCAGAGCTCCAGTTCCTCCAACAGTCACTGAACTGAGGAATCAGTTCGACTCGGACCGATGAGCCGCTGATATGCGCATGCGTGAACCAAACACTTGAACGAAGAGGTGAAATTAAAGATTTTATGGTCTCTCACTGTAAAAAGGTGAGCTGATGAAGACTAGTTTATTCACTTTATATGCTTAAGACATGCAAAACATCCATGCTTCTTGTCATTATTGGGTGCTTTGATAATATAATTGGTATTTGTTACATCATTGTGTGATTAAGTAAACAAACTAGTGAATCGGTTCAATGAAACGAACTGTCTGAAAGAACCAGCTCACAGAAATTTCTGAGGCTCTGGATTACAGGTATAATGTTGTAAATAATGTTCAGTTTCTTGCACAGAAGGATTGTTTCCCTTCATAAGACCTCGATATATCGTCAGGAGCCACAGGTTTAAATATTGTGTTGCCTGATGTGCTTTTTTTTGACTCTCAAAGTGATGTTATAAAAGAGGACCATGGTTTCAGCTAAAATCTTCTTTACTGTACTGAAGAAAAAAAATCACCTACATTTAGGAGGGCCTGAGGGTGAGTAAATTAACAGGAATTTTGGGTGAACTCTCCCTTTAATTACAAAAGCATTATACATCATTAGGAAAAGCTCAAAATCTTCAGCAGGTCTGTATCTGAATGCCATTTCCACTGGATCATGATTTGTGATTTAATCTGCGAGTTAACCTAACTCTGTCTTTGCTAATATAATCCCATAAAGACTGTCGTCAATATTCAAACGGTCACTGACCCTAGCCATTGAGCTGTTATCTAGGGCATCTAATTATGAATATTAGGACACTGTATGTACATTGAAAGCTCTGTGCACACGCACTCATTAGCTAACGTTTCCAAGGATGAGAGAAATTTAACACTGGTGTGTGAAATACAGCTAGCAGTCGACTCAGGCACCACAAATAATCAAGTTTGTGACTGATTCTGTTATCCTGGGATATCATGCATCATAATACATTCATAACACCACAACAATAATTACGTAGTTTAACAGATCAGTAGTGAACATTCAAATATGAAAATCAAATGTTCATGTATATGAAATTAATCAAACATTTAATATGCATTCTCCTAATGATCTGTTAAGCATTACATAATGCTTCTTAATGTCATTAAAGTATTAACAGCATCACTTCTAGAAATAGAACATCACACCTCACATTCATGGCTGGAGTCTGTAAGCTGTAATGAGTCTCACTCACCCGTTGGATTCTCTCTCTTGATGTAGATTAACTGTTGAGTCTAGTTTTTGCCTAGTTACTCTTGAGTGTTTCTGTTTGGATTTGCTCTTAGCCTCCAGATTTCTCAGCTGCCTCTGTTGTGAGATATTCAATGGGAATCAATCGTTTTTTGTTTTTTTGGACAAATCAATGTTTGATATATGAACAAAACCATTTGTAAAAAAAAAAAAAAAAAAAAACCTACAAAGGCTTTAAAAGCCAAGCTCACCCAAAAATCTAAATTCTGTCTAAACCTAATATATAATATTTTGTGTCTTTACACATCAATGTATCATCACGAGCCGCAGGGTTTAATTTGGTTTGCATGTCCAAGTGACCGGCCATGTTATTTTTACTCTCAGTATATTTTATGTTACCATTGCCATGCATTATACAGCTGAGAGACTGGCAACGGCTGGAGTTAAAAAATCATCATTGTGTGTTCTACTGAAGAAACAAAGTCACCTACTGTCCATCTTTGGATGCCCTGGGGGAAGCAAGCAGATACACATCAAATTTTCATTTTTGGGTGTGAACTATTCCCTTTAAGACCAAGGTGAAGCCTCTGCAAGCAGGCTGTTTCGGCAGTGGGCGGGTCTAATGTGAAAATAAGTGATCCCATTGGCTGGTGCTCACCTTTCATCGTCCAAGTTTGATTTATCTATATACTATTTATACTACCTCCTCTCTAATAAAGGATTAAAATCCTCGCTTGACCTTCTGTTTCACAGATCTAGGGCCTCGTAATCAACAATGTTGTGCACAGAAGGAAATTGATCTATCCCTAAAATTGATCTTCACGATAATCTCTCAAATATGTGTAAATCGTGTGATTTATAGAAATGAACGTATGCATGCACGTGTCTCTTTCAGATGAAAAAACCTGTGAAATCAACAAATTATCTTGAACCTGTGCGCAAATGAATGGTTTCAGCTCTCTACCTGGTAACTTTTGGATGGAAACCTGGCTATAGTGATGTGTATCTCACAGTATATCCTACAGAGAGGTGTACACCAAATCATGCCTGTCTGATGATGAAAAGTGTCCCACACATATTGTGTACTTGCACAACAAGCAGCAAATTGGCAAATGGAATTTTTTTTTTTTTTTTTTTTTTTTTTTTTTTTAGAGCTCAACTTCAGATCAGAGACCGAAGGCTTACAGTCTCACTACAGACATCTCACTTAAAAGTGCCTTCCATCACTTGCTTAATATACAGCAGATATTCAGAAGATGCCTTCCATCTAATGGCAAAAATCAATAAATGACCCTTCACTGCCTTCACATCACAGGTGTCCAAATATTAATGGACTGAACTAAATACAGAGAAGGTTTCGATCAATCCTCACTTTATAGAAGACCATTATTTGGAATGACAGACTGTTTGAAACGGCCAAGGTTTGATGAACAACCACACAGCTGAATCTTTTTAAAATAAAAAATAATTTTCAGAGTTTGAAATCATGCTGCATTACTTCATGCCGTATACGAAGTGTGATTCTTACATTACATCTCAGGACAGTCACAAGTTAAGCGGTGCATTATTCTTGTGTGTGTAGTGAGTGTACATGGAAAGACAATGCTGCAGCTCTAGAGTAATGTGTAGTCACATGACATTTACTATCGCTCAGCTCGGTTGTTGGCTTAAAAACTGTACCATGTGCAAATATGGCAGCATGCACATCACATTTCACCTACTGTCACTACTGAGATGAATGGGAATGCGTACGAGTGGATATTTTCTCCAGCGGGTTTTAAACAGTGTTTATCCACGGGTATTGTAGGGAAGAAACGCATACAGCAGAGATCTATGACGACACAACCAGAAAACATAGTTAAATAATGGGGTTAAAAAGGTTTTGCAGGTTTCTTGTTGATCTACTCTCCACAGCTGATATCAGATGATCCATCTGTATCTGTACAGGTATTTAATCTTCGTCCTGTAGATCTCGTCCAGGTTGGGGTTGTCAGGGCTTTAGCCAGTAAGAAATTTGCATAGCAACAGCTCACCAGTGTAAGAACCATATGGTGGTACGGACTTCTCTTCCATGGAACAACAAGTTTAGGAATGAACAATATACGAGCGCACTGGAGGAATGGTGTGATAGTCAGGAATAAACAGATTATGGTTGCTCCCTCACGAAGTTATCATTGACTGGCAGAAGACTTCCAATTTAGGTCATGAGTAATGCTTGAGACTTTATAGGTTGTTTTGGAGTTTTGCACGTACCGGTTTCCTACTAGTTGTACGAAAAGTGCAGCCTTTATTATTTTTATGTTTTGATGTATGAATCTTTTTCCACAGGAAAAACCAACAATAAATCCATTTTAGTGTTTTGAGATGACAGGGACTACTAAGGAATCGAGGCTACGGACCTTTATAGGAGTATCTTAAAAAAATGATTTTACAAAGAGCTAAAAAGTAGCATGGCAAAAAGAGAATACATGGCACAATACAGGTACGGCGGGTTGCATCCAGATGTGTGTGTCACAGGACAGAATACACACGCCGAGTGTTTTCATGAGGCTGATTTCGGTTACATTACTGTTGCACAAAAGGCTTGTCCAACTTATAAAACAGCATTTGACACAAACGAGGCGGTCAGTAAAATGATTTCGTCTAGGTCCTTTTTAGAGAGAATAAAAGTGTAGATTTTATATTTTATATATATAGATCTATACGGCGTATACTATAATTATAACCTGTTTTTTCTATGTCGTATTTTGACGCATATAAATGCAGGCTGCATGAGGAGAAGATACCCATCGTCTTCAAAAACATTGTAAGAAAAATGTAGGTAATGTTTCCAAATACTTTGTGCTTGTGTACATATAATATATAGAAGATCCCATATGCTATTATATAACAGTGCCTGGCATGTAATTTTTAAATGATTCAACATTCGTTCAGTAGTTTCAAGATGAAGGACCGTTGACAACGAAATAGGAATAAAATCCAAAGTATTTTTGTGCTGGGAGACGTTCCACACCAAAATGGGAAAATTTCGGGTATCTTTTACGTCACCAAGGTATTTTACTAGTATTAAAAAAAAGAGGATTTTAAGAATGTTGGTAACCAAAGTGTTGGCATTGAGTCTTACAGCCCAAGAAGGTTTGTGAATAAAAAAATGCGGAATCCATAATACGTGCGAAAGGGCAATGGGCTACAGTCAACTCTTTGGTTACTCAACTACTTGCTTAATAATATCTTTCTTTGTGGTTCGAACAGAAAGAAGGAAAACTCAATACAGGTTTGGAACGACATGAGGGGGTGGACAAGAAGCACTAAGTGCGGACTTTTGTATTTTATTTTTGGGGAACCATTCCTTGTTCAAGTGCAGTTAGTGGAACGGAAGTAGAAGAACAATCAATAGGCGGGGAGCAATATATCAAAATAAACACCGTCTGATTTTAATGCAGCGCACCATCGTTCAGAACGGGTCTATTGGTGGAGGGTAGATGGGTGGTCGCAAAGCGAAACTGCCGATGTACACGGCGATGACCAGGCCCGAGTGATGGAGCCATTGCTCAAGGCAGTTCAACATGGAGTTAAAGCTTATTCTGAGGGCCCTCAGACAGTCAGTTGAGGCATGGTTGGCATAACACAAAAATTAACTGGGACAGAGCCCTAACTAAAGCGGATTATCACTCAATCAGAAACTGTCTTCACTGTGTAAGCTTGTTAGAAGGTCACTGCAGGCGTTGGGTAATCAATACTGAAAATGGACGGTAGGTACGATAGACCTGAGGCGACCCCACTGTTACCCTCCCGCAGCCTAGTACCACATTGTTCTAAGGGTACGCCCCCCTCGTGAAGCGAACCACCCATCCGCACACCTTCAGTAGGAATGCGGTGCACTGACCGGCTGGTAGGCCTTTGTCTCCACCGGACATGGGTAGAGGCTTGTTGCAGCGTGAGGAGAACGGAAAGCAGGGTGGATTTGGAACCGCCACAAATGTGGGGATGATAAAGGTTCATTCATAAGACATCAACAGGGTTTCTCCAGCCACCCAGTGACTGGGTTGGGCCGCACGATGTTTTAGTGGCAGAGAGGAGAGCCTGGACATTGCCGACGCCCCATCCCTCGTGACATCAAATGTGTGTGGGAACTCCCTGCCCCGCATCCAAGCGGAAGGGCGAAGGAGACAGAAGGCGACGGGAGCATAGCGCTGCCTGGCGCCGCTATATTGCTACTATACAGACTCAACACAGCGGTGGTTTGGACAGAGTGGAAATCCAATCATTGTGTATCCAGATTCCAAATAAGCCAGTAGGCCGAACAACCCCTTACAGGGGCCGGCAGCAGTCTTGTTGCTGCGATCTAGGTTAATTTTTAACTATCTGGTGAGCCCCGATGGCCCACCAACCAGTCTTGAGAGTTTTCAAAGAGAGAAGCCCCATTTTTTGGGTACTTGATTCCAGCATTCACGGGGGCTGAGAGAAGTCTTTGTGAGTATGAGCTAATGATAATGCTCTCCATGAGATGTCATGGTTTGTTGAGGAATCTGACACAAATATTTGGGTGGCTCGCGAGCTACAAACTATTGAAATCTGGAATTGACGAGTGGCAAAAAAACATCTAAATATGAGGAACAAGCACTTTAAAGGGGTCCAATGAAGTTTACAGCAATGATATTACTAACAAAAATTAAGTTTGATATATTTACGGTAGAAAATGACAAATATCGTCATGGCACACAATGATCTTAATAGCGCTGAGAAGTGATTTTGGGCATAAAGAACAAATTGGATGAATCTTTGACCAATCATACCAGTGTATTTTGTGGCTGATGCCTCACAGCATAAGATACCCCAGCGACCCAGCATTTAAGACGGGTTTGGTGCTCACAGGGTATCATATTATGCATAAAGATACTTTTTATATTTTTTTATTTGTTATATTGCAATTGTGTAATAAGATGTTCCCTTGAAACGAAATATCACACAAGCTGGGTGCGCACCAACAGAAGTGACGGATAATGCTCAGAAAATGTAAATGTCTTATGGAACAGAGCTCTTTAAAAACTCAGAGGATTTATCATCGGCAGACAGAGATCACTTACTCAGAGACGAAAAATAGAGCGAAGGAGCCGTGATTCCGCCACTGCGGAAAGCCCTCAGAAGAGAGCGAGGGGTGAGATCCTGAAATCGGGACGGTATGACAGGAGAAGGCCACCGTCATGCCGAGAAGTTAAACATGAAGATGAACGGACAGGATCAGGACAGGGATGCGTCGGGACAAATCTGGACGAATGTTAGAAAACACAAAACAAGGGCCAATTTTAATCTCCACTGTTTTTAATTATTCACATGTGTTACATTTAATGTGCATCAAGCGAACGTTCAAAACTTTCTAGTACAAAAGCAATCTGAATTTATTTGCAAACAGTCCCTGGAGTTGACGGGCACTTAAAAAATGATTTGTTTTTCTAAAAGCTGTGTAACCTTTTGTTTTCCGACACCCTAAAAGAGACATTGAAAAACAAAAGCCGGAATGATTCCATGAAAAAACATGCTACGAACTGATAATGCATTACCATCGTCATGAACCTGCACCAAGTGTCCAGAAAAATATTAGAAACATGACATATGCTGATGATGTCATGCTCTCGGCAACCCCTGTCCTCACACACAAGAACATGTGCCAGGCCAACAAACAAATAGGACTCATTCAGTATACTAAACGGAGGGATTTTCTGTATCATAATGCGATTAAGAGAACTTATCACCCCAAAAAAAAAACAAAAAAAATATTATATTTGTGGAGCGAAAGGTTAGGAATGTTAGGCAGAACCCAACACACCCAAAACATTCCCATATTATAAGGGCTTTCTGCACACTTTCCTGACAGCTATTATCATCCAGGGACAAATGTATTTATATCTAGTTCTGTTGTAACATGTATATATGATGTTTCGATCTCTCTCTCTCAATTTGTTTACAAAGACTTCAGATGCAAAAGACCTCTAAGGCCTCTGTGATTTTTCTTCAAATAGGATTTTTTTTTTTTTTTAACTCGCTCCTGATGAAAATATAATTGGATTTTTGAAAAATAGGCATTCAGAAACTGCCACTATCCTTTTTATTGCCATTAAAGTGAAAATTGCCTCAACTAAGATAAAAGCTGTAAAAACGAGCATTTAAGACAGAACGGAGATGGTGTTGGTTTTGAGCATCTTTATCTAAAATCTGTCTGTGCACAGATTGCACAACAGATTCGTGTGTAGGCATGGTTGGAATGAATGCTGTGCCATACCAAATGTGAACCCTCTATGTCATGTAGTCGATCAGTATTTCTTTCACCTGGAATTTTGATGTCAAAAGTTTACTTTAATAAAAAAATTACAGGAAGTGAAATTTATTAATATTGATATCAAGTTTAATATCAAAAACGATAAACATGAACACTGCTTTAACTGTCTAGCTACGTTTAAAAAATCGATCATTTAGGCACTACATAATAGACTAAATAAAATGAATGTTTTTTGTAAAAAAAGTTTTAAAAGTTTTAAAAGTAGCATAAAAATGGAATCATAAAACAGAGGCCCTTCCAGTGTTTTGTAACAAAACACCAGGTTTCTTGATTTTTTGGGCATTACTTGACAAAGTTTCCCAATTATAAAACAAGCATTTGACAACCGAGGCTGTCAAAAATGATTTATAGGCCTTTTTTAAAAAAAAAATAGATTTTATCACCTTTTCTCTATATATATATAGATATATATATATTGACTGTTTTTTCTGTATTTTGATCAAATCAATGCGGCTTGAGATCCATAAGAATACTTCCTTTCAAAAACATTAAAATAGTACATGTTCCAACTTTTGACCTGTACTGTGTGTATATCATATATATATAGTATATATAATTATAAATATATATATAAAATAATAATATATATATATTATATCAATCAAATCTTTATATAACAGTAGATGCATGTCATTTAATACATCTTCATATTTCAAGATGACTAGGAGTTGACAAAATATGAATAAAAAAGTATTTGTGCTGGGATAGTGCACACAAAATGGAAAATTCTGTCATCTTTTACTCACCCAAGGTATTTTACTATATTAAAAAAAAGATATTTTAAAGAATGTTGGTAACCAAGATTGTGCTGGCGCTTTGTTAATAAAAAAAATTCTATACTATGGATTCATGGCTACCGCAACTCTTGTGGTTCAACATTCTTTGAAAGTATCTTCTTTTGTGGTCACCAAAAAAGAAACTCAAGACAGGTTTGGGACACACATGAGGGATGAAAAAAAAGGAAATTAGAGAATTTTGTTTTTAAACCATCGTCAACAAAACCTTTAAAATGTAAAAAAAGTAAAAAAAAACAAAAACAATCAAATGCGCAGTAGAATCAAAAGAACAACAGTTTTATTTAATGCACACCACATAGTTCAGAACGGGTCCTATTTTGGTGGAGGTAGATGGGGTCGTTAAAAAGTGACTATGACAACGGTGAAAATGAGGGCCCAGTGTAGCCATTGTAAGGCAGTTCCAGCATGGATTCTACAAAGCTTTTCGAGGCCCTCAGACAGTCAGGTGATGCAATTTGCTGGCAAACCCCATCTTACTGGAAGAGCCATCCAATCTAAAGTAGGATTATGTCACCTCATGCAAAAATGTCTTCAACTGTTAAGCTTGTAGCCGGCACTGCTAGTCTGTGGGTATCATCTGAATGATGATAGTACAACGATAGACGGCTGAGAGACCACAATTAAGCCTCGCTCGACATTCGAAGGGTAAGCCGCGGCATGTGAGAGACACAAAATCATACACATTCAGATTATGATAGCTGCATATAAGGCTGGATGATTTTTCTCAAACCCGACCTGGGTTGAGGGCTGTTGGGTTGAGGAAGCTGGGTGGATTTGACCCAATTTGGGGTTGATAATCATCAATCATAATCAGTTTTCCAACAAGTGCTGGGTTGAGGAACGCAGTAGTGGAAAGAAGAGCAGGGACTTTGCCATCCACCCGGTGACATATAATGTGTGTGGGGGAATAAATGAAAATGAATCAAAGCGGAAAGGAGAGAGAGAGATACTGGAACTGCATTAATATTCTAGGCTATTAGTCAAAGTCGGGTTCTTTGGAAGGAAAATCCATATTTTTCTCCTCCATTATTTACAATAACTGACAAACCTTTAAAGGCAGATCTGTGTTTGTTTGTGAGCTCGGAGGTATATTTTTATATATGTGACCCTGACCACAAAACCAGTCTTACGTGTCAATTAGACACTTAATTTAGATTTATTGCATCATCTGAAAGCTGAATTAAAACAATCTCTCCATTGATGTAAATGGTTTTTGTTAAGGAGGACAATATTTCTCGGAGATACACTATTTGAAAATCTGGACTTCTGAGGGAGCAAAAAAATCTAAAATGATTGCAGAAATCATCTTTAAAGTTTCCAAATGAAGTTTCTTAGCATGCATATTACTAATCAAAAATTAAGTTTTTGATATATTTACGGTAAACATGTACAAAATATCTTCATGGAACAATGATCTTAATATCCTAATCTTTTGGCATAAAGAAAAATTGATAATTTTGACCTACAGGTTGTTTTTTTTTGGACTATTGCTAGCAAATATTCCCCAGCGACTTAAGACTGGTTTTGTGCTCCAGGGTCTCATATTATGATAAATATTATATTTGATATTTTTTTATTTGTTTTGCAATTGTAAGTAAATGTATTCCCTTGAAACAAACTACACAAGCTTGTTGCACAAAGAATGACGGATAATGCCTCAGAAAATGTAAATGTCTTCTGGACCAGAGCTCTTTAAAGAAAGGCGGGTTTCCATCATCAAGACGGTTACACTTTACCTCAGGCCTAGAGCGAGAGCGCGGGATTCCATGCCCAAGCAGAAAGCCAAGCTCAAAGAAGCGCAAGGGTAGCTGAACATCGGGACGTTGACTGAGAAGGCCACCCGTCATGCCGAACAATTTAACATGCAGATGAACGGACAGGATCGACACCGGTGTCGTCCAATCCTGACGTTAGAAAACACAAAACAAGGCAATTTTATTTCTCCACTGGTTTTTTCCTTATATCACATGTGCTCTAATTATAATGTGACATCAAGCGAGTCAAAAACAGTAGCATTTGATTTATAGTAGTACAAAAGCAATCCAACAAATCCCCTAAAGTAGATCGGGCTCACTCTACAAAATGATTTGGTTCTTTCTAAAGCCTGTAGACCATTTTTTCATTTCAGATCATTAAAGGAGAACATTTAAAAACAATTCCTGAATGATTGCCATAAAAAAAAAACATGCTACAACTGAAAATGCATTAACAGCGGTCATGAACTGCACATGTCCAATAAATAATTAGAAACATGACATAGCTGATGATGTCATGCGCTCGGCAACCACTGCCTCCACACAAGACACATTGTGCTCGCAAACAAACAATAGGACTCATTCAGTATAACTGAGTGTTTTCTGTATCATACCAGAGAGAACTTCTCACCCAAAAAAAAACAAAAAAAAAATATTTATATTTGTGTGAGCGAGGGTTGTAATTTGCAGAAAACACACCCAAAACATTCCCATATTGTAAGGGCTTTCTGCGACAACCGGTCCTTACCGAGTCTGCATCCCGGCAATGTTTTTATATCGTAGGTGTGTGTGTGCTGTGGGTGTGTGAAAGGTATAGAGGTAGTATGTTTGCGTGATGCGCTATCGCTCAATTTGTGGGTTTGGCGAGAAGGGCACGGCAGCGCGTTGGAGAAACCGCGAAGCCAGCGGTGGTGGTCGGTCAATAGGAGGTTTTGTTGGGGTTGGTGGGGGGAATCAGGCGCCTGAGAAAAGAATTGGGAATGGGGGGAAAAGGAGGCATTCATAACGGGCCTAAGAGCCGGATTGGCGTAAGTGAAAGCGCAACATAAACTAGATGGCCTCATAAAACGATCATTTAAAGACAGACCGGGAGGTGTTTGCATCTATTAAAAATGTCTTGCACAATGTCCACCAATCGATGTGGATGCATGGTTAGTTGATGAGCGTGGTCCAGACCAAATGCGAACCCGGAGGTCTGTGTCGAATCATATTGTCTTTCACCTTGGAATTTTTGATTCAAAGGGTCAATTGATAAAAAAATTTACATGAAGTGAAATTTTTATTAATTCTTGAATATCCATTTAATAGGCAAAACTAATAAACATGAACACTGCTTTTAACTGTGTACTACTTTTAAAAATCTCTAGTTACTGAGCCGCTTCTTACATGAGTAGAATAATTAAAATTAGTTTTTTTTTTTTTTCTAAACATTTTTTTGATTTTCATTAACTATAGTTTAGAAACATCAAGTAACTAACTGTCCCCGTAATAACGTTCAACAGAACAAACGCCACAAAAAAGAGTGCTTTAGGCATCTAACAGTTTTTCCCGTAAAATAGCAGTGGTGATTTTTTCTTTCCTACTGATATTGCTGTTTGATTACAGCGGTCTGAATAGACTTCTAACAGACTAGCGATGTTTCTTCGCCTCCTGCCTGTAGCTTACCTGGTTGACCAAAATCAATTTGCTAAAATAAACAAGCATCTGTGAGCCTATGAGCATTTCACACTTGCACACGTACCCAACACCCCAACACTCATTATCAGTCACTTTATGGGTTTTCGGGTACATCACCGATATATTAGGCCATGGTCCGGATTGCTGTGTAATGCTTCCTGCAACGGAGTAATGGCACTGTTTAAAGCTATAGGGCATGTTGATGTTTTACTCACACTAGTTCACCATCATGACATCACTAGACTGATGACCATCATTGGGATAAAGTAATTGCTGAGTACACACACACACACACAGCACACACACCACACCACACAGACAAATCTCGAGCATAGGAGTTGATCCATAACCCATCCTTGAAGAGACTTTCGATCTCAAGCAACGCGACTTCACTAGCAGGTTTCGGTCCAGAAAATGATTCATATCAGACTACGAGTGGCGGCAACACCAAAAAACGCTGTGCCGAGTTCTTTGTGGATCTTATGGCCTGACAGTTTTACACACTCGTGTTCAGTAGCCTGGAAACAGCGGCATTTCCCCTCAGAGGACCCAAGTTAATCATTCTCAACAACTGTTGACAAATAATTACAATCACTCACCCAATCTGCCAGACCTCCCAACACTCTTAGTTTCGCAATCGATCGGAGGTACCCACCAACAGGGAGAACTTGGCAATGAATGAACCATGCAGGCGAAGTCCCCCACGAGGATGTGAGCGAGAAGTCCAGTACTTAAGCCCTACATGGACAGAATTCTCACGGCGGGAGACATAAGAACAGAGCCTTATTATTCATATATTACATCCTATTGCATCAAAACTTTTTCTGGATTTTGCACCATATAGAAAGAAACAGCCGTTATTCTATTAAATGGTTAATACGTGAATTAGTATAGATCTCACATTCGAGGGAGAAGAACTCATCAAAAACAACTTTCCACGTTTTATTCAGAAACTTGTTTTATATTCACAAATCTGATGAGCGGGGTTGGTAATGGTAAATTAATGAGCTATGTTTCTAACAGAATAACATCTGTAATGTTATAGCGAGTGCCACGAAGAGAGTATCAGTGTCAGGGTTATGTCATGTAGGTAGTATATTGATTAGGATTTTCATGCTGAGATAAGGCGTTGATCAAAGCTCATATGAGTTTCAAAACACATATAATCCCATGCAACTCAAGTTTTTGACTGAGAGATGAAATAAATAATCGGTTCCTCAAAAGCCTGATGATCATTTTTGAGACTTTACCAATACTAATGGTAGAACTCTTGAGCATAATCATAGCACCTTTAAAAGTAGCGCTAGCTCCAAGCCTTTCGTCTGCCAGTGCACCCAGTTTTTCCAAGACTAAGGTGTGTATGCTCCCTAACCGGTTTGCACTGGTCGTCCTATCTACACGCTTTCGATAGCAGCTGATTTTGTAACCAATTAATACAACTAAAGTTACTTAGGGATCTTAAGAAACTCCAGCCAGCAAGGCATGACAGAATCAATATGGCGAAAAAACAAGTGTTGATTAACTTTTCAACCACAGCGAAAGTCAACAGGGGAAGGTAATTTTGGAATGTTCTGAGATGACAAAAAAATAGTTTTGACTGTGTTATCGAAAATGCAGATCCAAATTTAATTTTGGCGTCAAATATCAGCCCCCCAGATTTTTTAGTTTGTTCTGGAAACTGCAAAGCATAGCCATCCACCCTTATGCTGATTGACGGACTCTGCTTTGCACAACTGGTGGTGAACCCATAAGCATCGGCTTCAGTCCTGTCACTGTTTATACAGGGGAAAATTTTTCAGACATCCATTTTTAATATCAGTAAAACATTGAGAAAGAAAAGACACAGGAATATTGACATCAGGTTTTGAATGTATATAGATCTGAGTGTCAATCGGCATAAAAGTGAAAGTTAAGACCCAAGTGTTCTTAAAAAGTTGGCCAAATGGAAAAATGTCAATTTCTAAAAAGTAAAGGGCCCAAAACTGGGATCCCTGGGGAACACCAGAGTGCACCAGCACACCGACCTCAGACCTGCAACCACTCCATCACAACAAACTGCTTGCGATCAGGAGAGGTAGGACTTAAAAACCACTTCAATGCAGAATCAGAAACTCCAAATATAGTCTCTAAACGGGTGATTAAAATAGAGTGATCTATAGTTTCAAAAAGCGGCACTAAGATCAAGAAGAATCAGATGGCAGACAGACGGCCAGAATCAGAAGCCTTTAACAAGTCATTAGTGACATTAACTAACGCTTGCTGTTTCAGTGCTGTGGAGTTTTTACTTGAATCCAGCTTGAACAGGGCTCCAAAAAGATCATTAGAGGAAAGATGAGAGCAATTGAGAAGCCACCTAGTTTGTTGCAAAATTTTTTGGCGAGGATTGGAAGATTAGAGACATGGGACGAACATTATTCAGATTATCAAAATCCATGTTGTTAGTTTTGGTACAGTGCTGCTGGCACAACACCCAGTGCACAAAGAGACATTTATACTGTAATTCTCAAAACAACAGGACAAAGGGAATCAAAACATGATTTGAACAGACAAGATGGTATCTGATCAACTCTGGAAGTTAAAAGCTTTCAGTTTCGGAACCTATATTACAGAGACTGGGAGTCATGAATAGTAAAGTTAGAGAAAGAATACCAGAAAATGCTGTAGAAAAGAAAAGTAAGAGGCAGCAGAAGTATGAGTAGTAATCTGATTGGTTACGTATATTATCAATTTTTGTGCTAAAAACTCTAAAAACATATTTCAGAGGTGAGCTGAAGCAGGAACATTAGAGAAGCTGTGATTTTTAAGCAGCTGGTTGATTGAGTGAAACAGTTGTTTAGGGTTTCTCTGATTGCCGACAATTACCTGAGAAAAATAAACAGATCTAGCTGACACAATTTCAGCTTAAGACCTATTCGATATATATCTGGGGACCGTGGATTGAAATTGGATCACAACGAAGGTCGTGTGGGTGCATTCACATGGGATAAAAGCCGAAGCCTGTGAATTTACTTGAATTTACTGACTTATCTCCCGGATAACCAGAATGTCAAGGCTTTGAGAGTTCTGTTCTCTGGTCCAGTTAGATGGATTTTAAAAAAAAGAAACTAATATAGTCTCGTGCGCTTGTGTCATTTACATTTCACCAGGTTAAAATAATATCTCAAGCTTTATTCTTGATTTATTTGTAACACAACCTCAAAACCTTTTCAGCTTTCTCTTTCTGCACATTGTATGGTGTAGCGATCTGACAGCACCCAAATACTTTCAAACACTACAAAGCAGCTCCATTCTTTGCGAAAGATGGATAAAAAAGTTCGCACGGGGAAACAAAAACCTTGAAAAATAATATAATGACCCCAAATGCTGGCCAAAGCACAGAGATGGCATATTGATTCGCCATGGGACTAATATTATCCACAGACCTCGTGTTGCGCGAAATATGGTAGGTCATTTCAGCGAGGATATATTTTTATTTTACAAATTACAGACATGGCACAGGATTAAGAACAGAGACAACCTCTGCAATTATTACAAATGACTGGAGAATACTAATCCCGTGCGAATAGAGCTATATATTCAAGTAAGTGGTCTTTCCAGTCCTGGTAATGAACAGTTAAACCTGATATGCACCAACTACGCTCCCATTTTTACAACACGTAGCCTTCATAGCACCCAGATCATCATTGTACAAAGGAGCAGAGCCGTGCAAAAGAAACAGATCGTGATTTCAAGGGAGCCAGCATGTCCAGGCCAGACAAGAGAACAGAATTCAGCACAGAGACTTTATCATCCAGATCATCAGATAGAGAAACCAAACCTTAAAGAAGAACATTCATTTGAAACATGATATTTCTAAAAATGACCTATAACCAGGTAAAGTTTGTTTAGTCGTGTAAGTGTTCACATAAATGCTCATAAATCATGCTTTACACACCATTTCCTGTTATCTGTCTGAAAACCCACAGGCTATTAAAAAACCTACAGGTCAAAACTCTGTAAAAATCAGCACTTTTTTTTTGCACTTTAAGCTGTAAAATATGCTATCGGAGCACAAACACACACACACACACACACAAAAATCTATTATGCAACCTATTATGCTGAACAAACACTTTCAGAGCAGAAAAAAAAAAAAAAAAAAAAAAAAAAAAACTAGACGCAATGAATTAAACATCACATTTTCTAAAGGAACATAATATAATCTACTAGTTGTATTGTTATATTGTATTCTAATTCCTCTTCTGAATGAGTACGTGGGTTTCCCAGGTCTCCCCTGAAACTAGCCCAGGATCTGTTTCCTCTATTGTGTGATGATTGAGGCCGCACCCGTCATACATGCTTCAGTCTTACTCATGCTTCCAGATCAATGTCAGCTGCCAGCCTTCCTGACAAACATTAACTAGTCACACACAAACAGCTAATCAGCAGTTTTTTCACTGTTATTTAATCACGCAAGTCCATCAAGAATAAAAGCTTCTTTAACAACATTAGGACAAAACCTAACCTGGCAAACACACTGCTTACATGAGTTTCATTTTTAGCATATAATCATTTAGAAATATTTAGTAGAGGGCCTGAAAATACTATTCAAAACGTCACAAGTTTCATCTAACGACTTAGACCTTTGTAAAGACAATAAAATGCATACTGTAAATCCATCTCAGACCTGGTTAACCAGCAGGCTGCAGCACATATTCAACCAGCTTAATATTTGACTTTAAACTGGTTTAGAGCAAGTTTAAAATCACTAAAGACCGGATGTATGAATTAATTCGATCAATATGTGTATACTTGGCAAAACGGTTGACATGGTCTAACAAACTATCAATATCACAGATTTAAGAGGTCAACCCGATACGGATTTTTCGCTTAGGAGAATAATGTTTTTATTTTTTTTGCTAAAAAAAGGCAATTAACTAAGGAGTGTGCTGATACTGACAAAATCGCGTAATTTTGACAAAGTGGACCCTCACCAAAAAAGCAGATTTTCTAGGGGCAATAGAGGCATGATCAGTTTTATTGGAGACCAGGAAGAAGAGAGAATCCTGGTTCAACCTATCGATTCATTCACATGTGAATTCTTAATTCCACTTGTGTTTTAGTAAAGAATAGGTGAAACCTTATAGTAAGGATGACCTTTATATTATACAGTAATGTAGGCAGATGAGTAAGCAATGCTTGAGTGGATTCTATACACACTATGCTGTGTGAATGAGAGATAGGGAAGGCAGGCAGAAGAGAATCACACAGATGCGTCAGTGGGAAAATTAGAAAGGCCGCGAGATAAGAGATTGCCGCATAGTTCTTTGTTCTGCCCTGTAGCAAACAAGAATCCCGGCAGTTTGAGACACACCACAGCCCTCTGCTCCAACAGTATTGTATTACTTTGTATAAGTTTCAAAGAAAGAACAAAATGAAGCGGGAATGAAAGCAGAGGAAACGAGACACACACAACACACACACACAACACACACACACCCTCCATCACCCAAGACGACCACAACCACACACCACACACACACGTGACAGAGACATGTGACAATGTGTAATCAAAGTCGAAGACTCGCGACATACTATTATAAGAGTGAGATCAGGAGACGCAGAGACCCAAAGTCCCCCATTCTGGACTGGTAGAAAATGGTCACTATGCTACCTGTGGTCATTTCCATGCTTGTTGTGTCTAGCACCTAAATATTTAACATTTAAAACTCATGCTGTCAGCACAAAAACCATTTCAAACACGAGCAAATGTTTTCTGCCAACGTTGCAATCCAGATGTGGTTTCTTGAGATCACGTATGAAGCAGAAATATATACTTGCCATTTGTGATGCTAAAGGCGGCCATGCATACTATAATTTAATGATAAATTATAACATGTATATTATTATAATTATTATAAGAATTAACATAAACTCTTCATGTAAGAAAATAGACTATCCCTTTGACAGACCACAGACAAATCACTACATATAGTCCATAACTGTATATTTTAGAGGTTTGACCGATATCATTATGATTATTATTTGATTTTCCGGATTTATAAATAGTCCGTTCCTGATTGCTAAACGCTCATTGTAGTATACATATAATTAATGCCTATAAATATATTCAATTGTGTACTGTATTTTGTTTGTCACTTACATTGTAAGCCTATCACAATATTATATATATATATATATATATATATTTTACTTTTAATGCTGTAAAATGATCACATATGATTTTTTTAAGGGTTTTTTTTTTCTGTGTCTTCTTTGGTTTTCTTTTTGTTGGCTTTAATCTTGCTCCACTTTGGAGCCCATTATAATATAATATAATATAATATAATATATATAATCTAATATAATATAATATAATATAATATAATATAATATAAATATAATATAATATAATATGTATAATACAATATATTAATATAATAGTTATACAGAATTCCACTAAATGAATACATCAATAGATACAACTTTACTATTTTAATAATGCATTTATGTATAGGTTTGGATTAGTCAACAATAACTAAAGATTAATAATGGCTTTAGAAGTATTGTTTCATTGTTAGTTTCTGTTAACTAATGTAGTGAACTAATGTTATGGAACCTTATTGTAGGTAGATATAATATATTACATATGATATACAGTCTAATTAAACCAACCAAAGCTTATAGTTGACTTTTTGTACTTTGTAGCAGTGTTTCCTTAAAATATATATATTTTAACTTTGTCTTTTGAGAAACATGCTTGGCTAATTAAAATAAATGTAATCTTATTAGTTTATTAGATTTTTTGGACATAAAATGTCCAAAATAGTGTCATCAGTTGTGTGTGAAACTCTAACAAGAATGTTTGGCATTATGTGAATGTTACATAAAGTGAAACCAGGACGTTCTTATCAAACCAAGCACGTACTTGCATTCATACATGGCATGAATAACATAAATGAACCCTTGATTTGTAAACTTTTGCATGATTTGGTGTGAACTAGACACCAACAGAAGCTGTGCTCTGATCTGTCATTAGCAGCTGAGAGCATGTTTCAGTTTCCTCCTAAAGTCTGGGCTGTTCGTGGTGGCTGAGATGGTCTGGGGATCATCTGGGAGTAAGTGCGACCAGTGTTGGTGCAGCAAATCTGAAAAACCATGGCTTTCTCACACCACACACACAGGACAAGCTTTCAAACAACTTCACCCCACCTGCACGACATTTTCCATTTTAAACGAAGCGACGAAACAGACCATACATGGCTCTGTCTTAAAAAATGGTCGTGATCAATCGCGCGTGGGAGCCGAGGACGCACTGGATTTGTGCAGAGGAACACTCTGTGGACTAAATGGCTACCCTAAATGGTCCCTACCCCGATTGACTCAACGACCAAACTTCTTCCTTGTCATTCTTTCATTTGTTGTGTGTGTGTACAAAAGAAGTCTTGAAATACCTTGAGATAGCGGTAGGGTTCCGTGTTAGCAAAACAAACATCACGCACGGAGAACAAACAATCACTGCCGACCCGCTCAGGCAGAAGCTGTGTTTGGAAGAGTATTTACAGTAAACCGCATATGTCGTCGCTGCACGCGTTTAACCTCTCCAAACAACGCAACAGACAACAAAATAAACGTAATGTGAGGTGAGAAAAGCGCAGTTTCAGAAAGCATCTGATCATCCAGGACGGCTCAGTGTATATGTTTGCCACCAGATCTGCCACGGTCCAGTACAAGTCCGGTCCATGTCACATTCATAGTATTATGGTGGCTACTTACAACAAAAACAGATAGCTTCAAAGCAGCTTAGGTAATAAAAAAAAAAAAAATGTATGTCTGATCAGATCTAATACAGATAACACCAAATTCACCGTGTGTTTGGCACACTTTGTAGACAAAAAATAAAAAAAAAATCCTTCACCAAAAAAAGAACGACAGAAGATGAAAAGACGTAGAACTGAAGGGAGATGGCTGGTTCTAAAGACGACTTATAACCATCTACAAACAATGACAGTACTAAAGCTCCAGGCAAGCAGCAGGTAAATCATCATATAGCCTAGAATATATTAGGCAGTTTTGTCACACTTTAAATTCTTGTAGAATTTAAGTATATTTTCCCAGTTATAATCACTGTGTCTTGATACTATTAATCTATAACCATAAAGATTTTATTAAACCCATATTAATATGTTCAGGCCTATAGCGCCTAAACAGTTTAAAAAAAAAGTAGTAATAAATGTTCTAATACAGTAGTTTATTAGTATTATCAGATAGATTTATGCTGTAAAATATTAAATTAAATGTGTAATACTTGTAGGGGAGAGTGGGGGCCAAGATTAGGCCATGTTTTTACGTCATGTGGGATCCGCTCAGATAAGGGAATAATGACCCATATGACCAAATCTGATTCCAAACCCATGGGAACCACTGAACACTAATATAAAAACTAATTTAAAAATGTCTTTTTTACAGACCTAGTGCATATTACATTCTGTTTCTAGTAAAGTTAACTTTAACACATACATAAAACAATCTCTAACTAAGTTGTAATATTTCAATATTTAATTGTTTGCATCTCTGAACCAATGGTGTGAGACACCAAAGTTGTAGCCTTCCCTAAAAACCAGCCTAAACAAGAGTTGTTTATGGCCAGTATTGACTCACAAGGTGGAAAGATATTTTTTTATTTATTATTTTCTATTTGTTTCCATAGCAATATCTGACAAAACACTGCAGAGAACTTAAACTGATGAGTAAACGAAGAGCCCACAGACACTGCTGACAGGATACCACATACGGTAAGGCAAACACAAACGAAAAAAAAAAAACAAAAAAAAACAAAAAAATAAAAACCCATGACTATTATCTGTCAGAAACGACGTATCTTCAACGCTATCAAAACAGTAGCATTTAAAACTAGTGCAGAGATCTGTAGAACAAGTTATGTTTACGTCTATGCTATTTCATATTGTAGTTACATTTTCACATATACAGTCACCTCAGTGAAACTCCCCGCCAACAAACATTATATCGAAAGGCACTAACACAAGTTATCATCTATATAGCAATGGTTATTAATGAAAACTATAACAGTAATAAGCCTATGTATACTGCTGAATGAATAATAAACAACTGATAAAATTAAATACTCCTAACCTAAAGTAATAATGCAATGTGATATGATTTAACAATGCTCATTCCTCCAATACAGAGAAAACATCTTTCACAAACATCTACATATCTGTCTCTTTTAAAGTGTTTAGTGTATATAATGAGATGGGGTTATTACAGCACAATTCCCACCCAAAACACCACACTCATTATCAAAACCCTGGCTACGGCCGTGGTGCCTTCCCATTCCCCCAGTGTGTTTCTCCGGTTACACAGTCTGGCAGAAATAATCAGTGATGGTTCCAAAATACATGGTCACATGACAGGTAAAAGTGTACAGCCTGCCAAGATACGGGGGTGGCTCAACTTACCCCACTCTCCCCTACTTCTTCATTGAAGATGAGACAGAAGCAGGCTCGAGAGTGAGGGAGAGCCCACTCTTATCAAAACATCTACAGTAAAGAACAATTATTACTGAATTTGCTATATCTTCTCTTTTAATTGTATATTTGTAACAACTGGATAATTTTGTATTAACAAGCACCCATCCTCCATGTGCCCCTTTTTTTGGTTTGGGGGCCACTGCCTCTCAAAATGTCTGTGCACAGCCCTGATTGTTAACATGTTTTGGCAAGTTGCTAGCATGATTTAACCATTGCTAGCATGTTTCTAACAAGGTTTAACAAACATTGGCGAACATATTTGGAACATGTCGCTAACACACTGTTAGAATGATTTTACAAGTTTCTACAATGATTAAGCACATGGATACCATGTTCATAACACATTACTAACATGTTTTGCATTTTCTGACATGATTTAAACACACTGCTAACATCTTTTAATGTTGCAAACATGTTCTTGAGCTGATTTATAACAGTTAACATATTTTAATGTTGCTAACATGTTTTTAGCATGATTTATAATATTGTTAACATTTTTTGGGAAGTTGCTAGCATGTTTAACATGTTGCTAAGCATGTTTTATGTGGTCTGACATGATTTAACGCGCACTGGTAACATCTTTTAATGCTGCAACATGTTTAAAACACCATGGGCAGCATGAATTAGCATGTTGGTACAGCCCATATTTTTACATCATGGCTAACGTGACCTTAATTGAGTGTTCTAAGCGTGTTTCTAACATTTCAATGTTGCTAGTGTTGTTTTGACAGTGACTCTGACTTGATGTTCCATTAATGTTATGAGGCACAAGTATGGGTCAGCTCTTTCTTTACCTTGGTAATTTTAATTGTAACAGTAATACTAACCTATGGGTTAAAACTATGGCTTTGTATAAAGCAAACAGCATTGTTAATTTGTAGCGGGTTACCAATGATGTTTAACTACAATAAACCTTGTTTTTTATATGGTTAATTTTCCCAGTCGACAGGGAGGAGGGAAGTTGTTTTGATTCTAAAGATTACATGTGCACGATGAATTTTGCATTATATAACAAACATAAATAATAATGATTGTGCTTGGATAAATCATTTATAATGAAATATTGCAAATCCCATAAAAAAAGGAAAGAAAGAAAATGGTCGATTTTTTGATTGCAATGGTGACTTTATATGTGATCAATTCATTTTGTGGTGTCAATCGGTTGAGTATATAGAGAGTTACGGGAAACATGTTTCGTAAATAGCATCCATTTAAACATGGCCACCCAGAATAGCCTCGCGGCAACCTACGTAGCCATACCCTGCTTAGGACATTGCCAATGACAATGTTCTTTAGGCATGATTATCTTTAATAAGGGCAACAATCCATTGAACGTTATCTTTAAAAGCTGGTAATTTAAACCTTACAATTCACACACAACAGTACTAAATAGAATATACTTGCGTGGAATATCATTTAATGCTCACATTTCCGTTTAAAGTTAAAATCGTCACATCTACTGGGATATAAACCATAATTTTTAAAGAATGGTTTTCTTGCATTGATATGGGTTAGGTGGTTTGCATGTAAACCAATATAACTGATTTATTGTCCGATAATCGTACTTTCAGCATTACATTGTGTTGTGCATGTAAACATGGCTCACTGTGGTAGGACAACGGGGCAGGTGCACTACAGCATCGGCTGTCATAGTAGTCTGGACAAACACATGGTGTTGTATTTCTCCGAGTTGCACATATTGTGTCACGCGGGTCCATACAGGTCGATAATATCTTCAGAAATCATTAAAAATCAAGTTTTTATATTTGCTTGGGTATAGCACTACACGTATGAACTATATTACAAGACAAAGATCATGAGGTAGGACAGCCTTGGACAGGTTGCATTGCACCGTGTGGGTATATGGGAATGTGTGCCCTGGTTATTGCATAAACTCTGTCTTCAACGACAGAGCAAACCGAAAGATAAAACTCAAGAGCAAATGAAAGACAAGAAAGAGAAGCAGCGAAGCCAGTCCACAGAGAGAGGAGGAGAGGAGAGAGAGAGATGATCTGAGAGAGGAGAGAGAGGTTTCTCGAGCAGAGACTGTGTGAAGAGTTGAAAGCTGTGAATTGTATTAATTCTAGGTATTTTATGGTGTGAAACAAGAATGAGGGCAAAAGGGCCCAATTGTCTTTTGATTGTAGCGACTACTGTGTTACTACTGGGAGCACAGGCGCCACAGTACTCTCAAAGTCATCCATAGTACAATAGTTTAACAACGAGAAAACCATATCATTGCACTTAGTGAGACAATGAATTACTGTGTGACTAATTACACTCAAATAGAATCTTTGAATTCGAAGAGATTTGAATCTGCGTCATAGAGTTTGGATGGATTATGCAGGTCTAGCGCTTAACACACAAAAATAAAAAATCACACTTGAAGCTTTTAAAATCCAATGAACTCAAAGAAATCATTAACCAAATCAAGCAAGAAATATTTAAATGGTTATTAATCATTTTCTATGAGATGTATCACGAGGGAAGGTAATATTGGCTGCACTCCTTTGCATGTATTACTTTTAAATAAAGCAGTGTAACTTTTCATAAGGGTTGAGGTTCAATTTATATGAGTAAAATTAAAACCTTTTTCATTGTAATCATAACGTTGAAGTATACTTTGACGTTTTTTTTAACTACGAATGTTAACTGCACCGGACCAACACTAAAAAATGTAGTATCAAAATTCTGGATTGTTTAAAAGTATTTTAAACTACAAACAGCACAACACACACACACACAACGACATATGACATATACATTATATATATATATTATATGATATGTACTATATATATTAGGTTACTTATCACTCACGCCACAAACACCTGTCCTTTCCATAATCTTGTACAGGTCTTCCCACACATTGAAATGCTAGGAATAACACAGGCCTTCCAAGTTGTTCAATCTACAAAGATCAAGGTCACAGGGGTCCGGCTGATAAAGCACAACAGTCTGAGTTGACCTGCCACACACTTCCAGGTCATGGACTGACAGCATGGGAATACATATCAAAACACACGCGTGTGTACACGACCTATTGCGGGTCACAACAGCCGGTGTGGTCACGCTAAGCATGCATGTGAGCATTTGAATGTGCCTGCAGAAAACTAAAGCACAACATTTCCCGCATGTGGCAGTCCCTCGACTTTTATTTTCCTCAAACAACATCTAATGAAACAAACTCCACTTGATCGTGTCAGGTTACGGTGGTGATATTTGTTCAGACAAAGACAAGCTGGTTTTACTAAAAGAATTTCAGGCAGATTTGACAAGTAATGTGTTTTCAAAAAAATATCACTCGAACCTTAAATAATCTATGATACGAACAATAACAACAGGGAATTGGCAAGGGTTGAAAGGTGCCACGTTCGCGCAGGAAGTTCTGTAGAACGCAGCAGCATTCTAGAAAGATGCAGGTGGCCTCTCGGGGGGGGGCCCTCTATCCCTCAGCTACTGTCTTCGCTGTCATCTGGGCAAGTGGTCAAAGGGCCTAAAAAAGCTGACACGCTTGAAAACACAAACACGGAGTACGCAGTAATAAAAATCTACCTCATTACTAGAGTAATCCCCATACAACGTTGGGACTTTTAAAAAGGACACTCGTTATTCAAAAAGTGTGCCAATGCAAGGCTAAATTATTTAAACTGTAGCTTTTTTAAGTACACTGCCATATGACACAATTCGCAAATTAGTACATGTGCCAATGACATTTAAATTATTATATTATTAGGAGGATACTTTAGCTATAAAAAGCGATAATTTTTGCGGGTAGGTAATATTAAATGCTTTTCCTATTTAATGGGGTACTAATTTAATTTATCTATTTCAAATTTTCCTTTCTGCTTAGGAGTGTTAAGCAAGCTCTCATGTGAATAAAGAATGGACTACATGTAGAAGTGTGCAAAAACTAAAGTTACCATCAAATCAAAGAGCTATTCTTTATAAAAGCACATTGAGACTCCCTCCATCCCCCCCTGATACGGCTCGTTCTATCACACGGCCACCACAAATCTCTATGACGTCGCGAGTGTGGCAGATTTGCTAATAACGCTCGCAATCAGATGTTCACGCAAGAAAGAAAGGGGTCCTTTTAAACTACTTTGCTTTGCGCCTTCCAAAAGAGGACGGTATCAGCCTTCGTCATGCATGGGGCAGTAGATCCGAGGCAAAGGTTTGCTGAGGAAATACATCAACTTTGCACATGAACAATAAAGATCACAGAATGGGCCTTCACCGTGGACAAAGCGGGAGTCCAGCCCGGGGGTCATCACATGTGGTTGTGCTGCAAGACCAATGGTACACTTCCTTTGTAGAATACCACCTGCCACAACACATTCTCAAGCCGGCCGCTGGCTGTACTCTCTTTAGACGTGGGCTGTGTGACGCTGTTTTCGTGAGAAAGCAAAACTACTTTGTTTGGCCTTCCAAAAGAAAAACATGACTAGAAATCCATAGTTTATATCACGTTTGCATAATGGGTTTATATGTTTATGTATCGTCGCTTGGGCTGGAACAAGGCATCAAAATATGTTAAGAGGCGTAAACATTTCCAGACACGCGTTGAGGCATTCGGCCAATCACAACGCGCTGGATAGCGGGCCAATCACAGGCACACGCCGCTTTTCAGAGAGTGTGAGCGTTGTGGAAAATCGACACGTTTCAGAAGGCGGGGAATAGAGGAGAAACTATAATGTACAGTATGTGGAAAACTAACTGTGTTTTTTAACCTTAAACCGCAAAAAACCAAAAACCATTCATTACACCAAATACACCAAATAATGTTCTTTTTAGCAGGTATTCATATGACCAACTTTAAGAAAAGTAGTATCTGTGAGATTACCAAATATGCGTGGTGCCAGTATTACATTATCAGCAATCCAAGATACTTCATTAATATTTAAAACCCTGTAGATCATGTGATTATGCCATAAACCTAATTTACACCATTTATTCCTCTTCACCATTCCACCCAATAGCACAGTTAGTTTTTTCCATGGACAAGCAAACATGCAAAAACTATTCATCTTTTATTCAGAAAATGTAAAAATCTAGGTTGACCTGCAGCGTTTAAATTGAGTAATCTTCAATAGGTTCAGCAACTTCTGGAACAAGGTTTTTAGGCTGTTTGTGACAAAAAAATTCTCGGTTTACATAAAACCACCGTCATTTTTTTTTTTCTTGACATTTAAATAATAATTAAGCTCTAATTTCTATAATAGTTTAATAAAAATCCCTTAAATATATACATGTTAATATGCGTCTAATGTGATAATGTAAATCCAATTATAAATCCTGGGGAATTTTCCTGAAAACCAGTTTTAGGTCGACGTCCACTTTATTTTTATATAGCACTTTATGCAATATAGATTGAAAGTACTGAATATATAAACTTCTAATTTGAATATACAACATTCAAAAAATCTGAATATATAGCTCTAAAACGGCCAAAGTTATTTTTGATCAAGCATAATGATAAACAGGTTCTTAATTTCTCCCTATTTGACTAAACTGCTTGGTGTAAGTGGCAAGATTTAGTTTTAAGCCATGACTAAAAATCATAATCAGTAGTAGGCGTTGTCTTTGAGCATGCATCAAAAGCTTTTATATCCCAGTTTATATACTGCTTGCAAATGGAAAGTATATTTAGAAAGGACAGGATGTTTCAAAATTGCAGATTATGTGGAATTTTCTTTAGACCACATAAATGTGTGCATTGCAACTTAAAAACATCTTCCCACGGTTTCACAGACCAGGCTTAAATGCTAGTCCTAGGACTAAAATGAAATCTGAGCTGTTTCAACTTAAAGAAACTTGCACTGATTGATCTTAAAAACTTGTCAGTGGCCTTTGCTTTGTCATTAAGACGCACACCAGTAATGCTTTTTTCTAAGGGGAATGCCTTATAAAAATGACTTAAATGTCCCTAATTGATCTATAGCATAACCTGGCTTAAGCCTAAGCACATGTCTCATGAAACCGGCACCCAGTGAGGACCAGGACACAGAACAAGAGGCTTGACCAGTCGTGCTCCTGAAGAGTTCACTTCACCAGCTCCAACTGAAGGGTTTCCCTAAGCCAGAGGGTCCCTGAAGACCTTGAAACAGCTGCTGCAGTCAGGAAGATACAAAACCATTTTCCCCCCTCTGCTAAGGTTAGGCCTCAAGTTTCCTTTGATGACTCAAGTTTTAAAATCTATTACGCTCTAGAAGTAATTTAATCAAACATAGTAAATTCGATTTTGGCAACACTGACAGCATCTATGCTCTATTTACTCGAAACAAACAATTCTTTTAATTCCATTTAATATACACTGGATCTGCAACGATCATTTATGGGCCTGTGAGTTCATGGATGTCATGGTCACTCAGAAAAATAAAAAGGCTTCAGGCTACAGGCTAGATCAGCAGCACCTACTGTGTTTCCTATCCTACACATGATAAAAGCCGACAGTGAAAACTGGCTCCTAACAAAGATGAAATCAGCTGATTCAAAAATGTGTGCAGTAACATCATCAAGATCTGATTGGTTCATTGGGACCAATTTTATCCTATTCAACTCTCTTGCTTTTGAAATCAGAAACCCTTTCCAGGCCTGATCCTATGACCTTGTCACTCAGAAAGGTGCAACACTAGAGGCAAACGTGCATGACTCCCAGCAGTGATGATATTATTCTATTCATTTGACCTCATTCTTATTAAAATAAAAGCCTGTGGGGCCTCCAATGCAATTAGAATAGTCCTCAAAATCTGAAAGGGCTCTCCCGAAGGGAAAATGGCTTTTAAGGCTGTCTGAGGAGATCAGAGAAGAAGAAAACAAGGATTACTTTTCAGGGACTTTTCCGACTTGCTCAACTCGATCAGAGAGACTCGCTCTTTCACCAGGATTCAAATCAAGAATTTCTTTGCTTTGCTTGTTTTGGGTCATTATCATGCTTTACAGTTGCATCGCTTCTATTCTCCAAGTCTAAATCGGTCTAATGTGCAAGGTGCAAATCGTCCCAGAAGTCTGCTTCTCTTCAGGGACGTGCCAGGATCGAATGATGAGGTCAAACTGAGAGTTTAATGTTGTGCATTTAATTATGGTGCAAATGCAGACGCGTTGCTGAGTTTGCTGATAGCTTGCTGGTACTTTAGTCAGCATGGTTAAAACCCTCTAGAGTTATTTTATTATTAATCTATCTTCATTGACCTAATGAGACGGCAGTTAGAGGATATAATCATTATGGTTTTGGGTAGTTTGCAAGACCTATCAAATTTTCTTTTCTTTTTAAAAAAAATAATAAAAATAATGCCACAATACCACAAATGTGTACCAACATTTGAGACACCACCGTAAAAACCTATATGATCAGCGTATGACAACAAACTGTCAAAAAACAAACAAAAGCCACACCTAACTGAACAAATATTAATCATTCTGCTTTTCTGAGAGGAGTCAAAGCTGCACGAGGAAATAAACCGACGCAATCACCTTCATTTATGCAAAAATATGGTGCCAGCAGATACTGTCAGTAATGTCAAACAAAAAACACCAACAGCCTTCACACATTAATCTTTCAACAGTTGATATCCATGAAACGCATGAGAAATGCAAAGCATGCGTTGAATTAGAGCTAAAGCAGGTGAAATACTACGACGGTCAATAACGAATCCGTACACAGCTTTTTATTAATGAGATGCTGCAAAACAGCTCACTTTCCTCAAGATCACACTGACTGGAGAAAACCTTTGGCTCAAGGTTCGAGAGAAGAAGCTTTAGCGGCCTGACTGGGGAATTTGTGAGGAGGAGCAGCAGCATGTCTTCACCAGGAAACAATGGCTTTATACAGTAAAGAATTGCTTTGAGCAGATGTAGGGAGATTTATTATAGCTTAAAAAAGTTTAAATGAGAAACATTTTCAAGGGTTTACATGTGGTCACGTGCATAATTTAATTTGTACTACTAGTTATTTTTAGTGCAATGAGATTCATAAAATAGACTTAGTCAAATTTTCAGGTGATAGACTGGGTTTTTGTCTGAGGTTCTGTTAGTTGACTGTAAAAAACATAAGACCTGGTGCCACAAAGGCATGACACACGTTCAAGAATCTGTAAGATATTGGGTCATTTCTGGACTTCACAGAGATGCCCAGTGTTTCCTACCTGAAACTATTCTTCATTGCTGAACACAAAGAAAAGATGAGGACACTAAACTGACAAAACTATAAAAACCAAATACATCAATAAAATACGTATTCAAGATCCAATGCTGTGTGCTTAAATTCACCTTAAATTATTATTTATTTAAACAAAATATTATCCAAAACTTATTATCTCTAATTTTTTGGCTATATGTTATATCACATCATCAAAAGTTTGTGGTCCATAAATTTTTATTATTATTTCTTTAAATACATTAATTCTTTTATTTAAAAAGGATGCATTAAATTGATCAACAGTGACTATATATTATATATATATTTATTTTTTTGCATCTTTCAAATAAATGCTGTTCTCACAACATCGGCACTGGTACTAAACTGAATTAAACAACATTAAAATTGACTTGAAATGTATGAACTTTCCTTCCTTTTGCAGAACTGTTTCACAGCTTCCACAAAAATATGAAAGCAGCACAACTGTATTTGATTGATTTTGATATGATTTCTGAAGGATCATAAAGAATGGAGTTATGATGCTGAACATTCAAACCATTTTTATTTTTTTTTTACGCCAGCAACCAAAATTACACCTCCAAATTGATCAATATGGACAAGAGTTTCAATAAATACATAGAAATAACGGCTCGCTTTTGATTGCTGGAAATGCATGCCATCACAGTTCCAGGACTTCCTTTCAGAGAGAACAGCAAAGCTTTGGGTAAATTGATGCTTTCATACAAGTTTGCTGATTCACTCTCATGGAAGGCTCTGAGCACTGCTTACAGCTCTGTGGGTCTTTTTTCTAATTCCTTTTACGAATGAAGTAGCACTTAATCTGTCTCTCTGCTTGTACATGGTGCATCGCGTCATAACACGAGCATCTAGACAGAGAAAACAACATCCTGATGAGAACTGTTATTAATAGGGAAACTTCCTTCAGTTACCAGATTAGCAGGGAAGGACATAATGTGACACTAATATGATAAACTCAAAAGGCCTGTGGTGGCTTTCTCTTCTCTCTGTAGGCTGCCCCCCCCCTTGGCTCAGAATTACTGTGTGATCCTCAGAGTTTGTTGACCCCATATTCACTATTGCACAACGCACCGACAGGCTAATGGAGGGCAAAGGGCAGGACGCAGATGGTTAAAAGGGTGCTGTTGTTTTTTAAGAGCGGTTATGTCATCTGGTCAGCGTGAGGCCCAACCAGTGACATGACACCCCGTGATGGCTGGCACCTTGTCAGCTGTTGATGCAGATGACTCATATTGTCTCAGTCAGCAATGCCTTTACTTTGTACAGAGAGTAGTGCGCTGTAATGCTTTGTAAACAAACTCACCTTTCCACATGCATTCATGTGGGTGCTCTGATGGAAATGCCAAAAATGTGTGAAATGCAACTGCGTGCTTGTCTATTACAAAAGTCCATTACGACAATTAACCATGGTTTTATTATTGTAAACGTGTAGTAGCATGGTTTTGGGGGGCATTTATTACCATATGTAGTTTACTACAAATAGTAGCCTACCATTGTTAAACTATGGTTAGTGTAGCAAGATCATGATTAATTTGTGGGTTACCATGGTTAAGTAACCATTTTTTTGGTTTTATTTCTAGTAAAGCAGTTAGGGGAGCTTGAAACTGCCTGGAAGCCCGATGCTCAAGTTTATCCCCGAGAATCTGAGGGCAAACTGAGTTGAACACACACACACACACACACACACACACACACTTACCTTGGTGACAACATTTTGCTCTAGTCCGATTTCCAGTTCGCATCCCGACTGTGTACAGATGCATTGTGATGACGCATTAATAGAGTTGCTGGCATTACTGACATTGATATTTAATATCGCCTGGGTGACATTGGGCGAAAGATCGCTGTTATTCCGCTGCACACTTGCGCACAAGTCTCCGGCACAGCCAGGAGGGAAAAGGGTGGTCCGAAAATTGGCTGAAAGCCAATGAAAATGGCCGGGATCCATGTTAAAAACGATCAGCCATTTCTGAAATCTCCCGAAGCCGCCCACGCTCGGCAAAAACGCCGCCGTCGATCTGCGAGAGTAAAATCGGGCTCTTTATTCGTTTCGGGGGTAACGAAGCCGTTCTCCGGTGGATGAGACTCGATGTCCAGCTGAGACACGGCCATCACCGTCTCGCACATACCGCAGCCCGGTTCGCTAATGCGTCAGAACCGCGCACAATCCCCGTTCACACTGGATGCTCAATCAAAAGGAGAGCTCCGCGTCCAGTGCTCAGGGAGTGGTTTGCGTGTCTTCACGCGTTCCGAAGGCGTCACGCACCGTCGTTCGCGATCAATCAATAGACAAGTCACCGGCTTGGCCCGATCGCTCCACCCAATCCAAACACGCTTCTGATCGTTAACCAACAACAGGGTTCAAGGAAAGCGCTGCTGATCCGTTCCCATTCCCTCCGTTCACAGCCACAGGTAACACACCTGTCCCAGCCACGCAACCCCGATGCGCGTGACATTACACTCAGACACGCGTCATAATCCACTCAGCAGCTGAGGAATCTCTCCGTCTGACACAAATGTCTCGTTATTTCAGTTCGCACGCACTCTATAGGCTCTCCCGTGATCATATGGACCGAATAAACAGACGCGAGGGCGGAACTGAATGTCCTCTTAACGCGGTCATTGGATGGCACTGAGTCCAGTCACATCTAGTGTGCAAGACTTCAGAACCTCCGCAGCTTCTGTTTAAGCTACAGTCAATTCAGTAGCCTATGTTCTAAAGGTTTAAGTAGTTATGCTCTTTAATAAGCACGAAGCCCCGCACATGGCATGCAGGAAAAAATAGTAGGCTAAATCGTGTGAAAGATTTATAAATTGTGCGCACGATTATTTAAAAAAAAATTTTTTTTTCATATCATGTGCGGGGCTCCGTAAATAAGCGTTTAATCAAATCATTTAGTAGTGTGAGGATGGGAGACCTGTTTTCATTTTGTGCAGTAACTGCTGCCATCTATCGCCTCAAATTGGCAGTAAGACCATTTAAATGACAATACCTTAGCACAGGGGTCACAGACACACCCTTACCAGAAAGTAGTATAATTCAAGTTTATTTTATTAAGTATACTTAAGTAAAGTTCAAGTATATTTTTAAGTATACTTTATGTAACAAGTATACAAATATCAGTGTTCTAGTAGTATACTTGTAAGTGTTCTGTTTCAATACTCATTGGGACTAAATTGGCCCACTTTCTAGTACATAAAAGTATACTTTTAAGTATAACAGTAGCATACTTTAAGTACACAACTAGTTTACCTCTATGTTTGTAGTTTGTACTGCAATTACACTAAAAGTAAACTTATAGGTATACTGAGAGTTTACTAATTAAATACTTTGTACACTTTGAAGTATATAGTCTCAGTAAACTACTAGTTCAGTAGATTTATACTGCAAGTATACTCATAAGTTTTCTTTAAGTGAACTGAACATCATACTTTAAGTATACTTCTATGTCCTTATTTAGGTTTTATTTTGTATATATTTTGTTATATGAATATCTGAACATACAAAACATCCAAAGAAAGAACAGAGTATCTGCTTGCAAACAAAAACATTTTATTCTAGCTTCATGCATTCTTTTTTTAAACACTTAAATGTGGGTTTCATAAAAAATAAAGAAATAACATTTTGAACAAAAAGCTAAAAAAGGAGTCGATCAACACTCCAAAGCTTGACTGTAATTATTACCTCTTCATCAGTCGACATTTTATTCCATAACGTTACAGTTTTGATTAGTGGTGGGCAGATCGAGGCTTCGTGAAGCAATGAAACAGTTGAAGCAAATGTGTCATATTGTCTCAACGGTGACACCTAGTGGTCACTTGCATGTGTTGATTTGAAACAACATTGACAACGAGCCATTAAAAAATGTGTTGTTTTTATTATTATTATTGTATTTTTCTAATATGTGAAGCTTGTAACCTGTAGGCTTCTCACTGTGGATAATGTTATTTTTGGTCATGAAAAATGAATTTTAATAAAAGAAATCAAGCTACAATGTCTCACTTTTTTAGAGATTTTTTTTTTTTTTTTTTTAACAAATAATTTCTCCAGCTTTTGATAACATCCTCTCACAAGGGACACTTGTTGCTGGCATGCAAATATATTTTTTAGCAAGGACATACAAATGAGGAAAGATTACTGCTCTCTCTTTCCAGTAAATTAGGGGATCATGAGTTCTGTTCAAAAACGCATCATGCAAGTATTTTTTCACTTCCACTGTGGCATCAGCTGTAGCATTGTGTATCATCTGGGTTTCATGGATACGATTATCAAAAAGTTCCCATAAACTGTCCTGTGTTTCTACTGGTGTTGATGTTGATGATGATGATGATGATGAATATCATAATAATCATAATAAATAAAACAACAAATAATAAAAAATCATACAACTACTTCATATATGAATTGTATATATCATATGAATCAGATTACATAACATAACATAGACTGAAACTGTAGCCTACTGGTTCATTATTTGGAAACCTTCATAAACAAAGTTATATTATGAACGTTTATGCTCAGTGTGCAGAGAAAAAATCAAATGGAATGTAGAACTACAACTATTAGGAAAACCAAAATAATGTCTTCACTGGCTGTAGATTGGGTGCTCATATGTAGACCTATAAAATGTCACTATATCACCAAATATCCGCTATCTCAAAATCAAACTCCTCTCACAGAAACCCACAAGGTCAAGATGCGTTGACTATTGTGTGGTGGTCTGTACCCGACCGTGTCAATCAAACACTGATTCGGCGGACCATGCCACCTGTCGAAACACTTGTGAAACATTTTGAGGCGTCATTAGCCGTAGTCACGTGACATGGGTGTTTTGAATCACGCTTCGGATCAGTGTTTTGAAACATCTGCGCTTCGGGATCTCACAAAGCTTCGGAACGTCTGTTTCGCGTCAGCCATCCTTAGTTTTGATGCTGTTTCATGTCAGATGATCGTGTTAGATTACATGTGTTAGTATCTGTTGTTTCTTTTTCTTCTTCACTTGTGTTGTTTTGGAAATTCTGTACAGAAGATGTGTTCTAGCGCCCTCTACTGTATAACAATGAAAACACGGATTCTAGGAGCACAAGTATAGCTCAAATATATATAGACTTTTTGTAAGTATAAGTCAAGTATACTTAAATGTCATTTTAAGTACATTATATTATATTTATATTTCTGAGAAGTACATAAAAAGTAAACTAAAAGCATACTTTCCTATTTTTAGTTTAAAAGAAGTATACTAACAGCACACTTGAATAAACTTCTTTTTCGTAAGGGCACCTGGACCAGCTAATCAAGGTCTTACGACTTTATTTATGTGCATATCCATCCTAAATTCTATGTGATAGTAGTAATTTTCAACACTATTTATTTAGGGCAGATAGGGTGGATAGTGTGCACATTGGGACGCAGGGTAGGTATAGGCTTCTTGAAACTTCCAGGCAGGTGTGTTGAGGAAAGTTGGAGCTAAACTCTGCAGGACACCGGCCTTCCAGGACCATGTCTGGTGACCCCTGAGTTAGCAAGTCGAGTGTTAAAAGAGACCAAATGTTATACTGCAGTAGGCTATTTAACGAAGAACTTCTGAACTTTATATAGGTACACTCTCAGAGAAAAAGGTACAAAAGCTGTCACTGAGGCAGCATAACCTTTCAGAAAATAATATGTACTGTACACTTTAGGTACTAATATGCACCCTTGAGGGGTAAATAAGGTACAAAAGTGTACCGCCCCACTTTTCCCCTTTCCAGAGAGTGTATGCACTGCTGGACGTGTTTTAGGATGTAGTATGCAATGATATGATTTTATATTTATATATGATATGATTCTATATAGACAGCGTTGGGGAGTCGTTACATGTAGCAGAATTATGTAAATTTAATTACAAAATAAATGCAATTGTGATCAATTACCGTTACTGAAAAAATGTGTAATTAAATTACAGTTACTTATGAAAATGTTAACAATTACAGATCTGACATCTGAATATTTTTTTATACTTACATACAGATTTAATTGATTTCTTTCATAAATTGCTCTGACTGCTCTAAAATATGAGACACCATTGTTTCAGGAGCTTAGGACAGTCTTACTGTTTTATTTACTATTTGGATTCATGTATTTTGCTTTGAAAAAAGTTTTTTTTTTGTTTTTTTTGAGGCATTGTTAGATGCCAGTGTTTTCTGACATAGCTACGCAAAGATTTGATTTTAAAAACATTATCATAGCTATTAAACTATTTCTTGTTGTGGTTTTGAATCTGTATTTAAACTCAGAATTATCTCAAAGTCTGATTTTGTGGGGGCTGTGCTTTAAAACGAGATTATTATAATCTTAATACGAGTGATGAAGCATTTAAAGTCTGACAGCACTGAGTCAATCAGTATTGAGTACTGTGAGGTTAACCCGGCCTGCTTCACATTTTAATAATGATCAACAGCTGAAAACATTAGAAACCTAGAAAAGCTATTCAAAATAATCAAATGGGATTGAGTAATTGAAATAGTTACACTATTTATTACATTTTAAAAAGGGTAACTTGGAATCTGAAACCTATTACATTTCCAAAGTAACTTTCCCAACACTGTACAGTATATATACAGTAGAAGCAGACTTTCCTATTATTCGTGGACAAGCATTATTTGAGTAAGCCTGCCATCTAGTGCTGACCAATAGTGTTACAGGAATTGTCTTTATTGTAATTTTGTTTCCGGAAGAGAGAACTTGAGGATTTGAAGGCAGGGGTTATGCAGCTGGACTCCTTTTATCCCAAGAGTAAAACACATGTTAAAGGTTTGCTTGCAGAACATGTTTTTACTTGGATTCACGTTTAGTTTGCTCCATTCATTGTTTGGACTGCTTCTTTATTCACTGATCGAAAGACACCTGACATGAAAACAAAAATAGCAATACTCTCTTAAACGCTTAGCCAGGAATTATAAAGATGAAAGAATATCCTTTCAGATAAAGATAAAGGGAAAGAGAGAGACTCCAGTAGAATCTTATTTGGTGTCAAACAGGAAGAGTAAATATTTGTTTGCTGGTTTGTTGATTTTAGTTTTAGATTAAGTTTACTTAGATGTTTTACTCCGCCGTTTCCATTGGTCAGTCATGTTGCTTAATGTCTGTAACCATGACATCAACCTTTGCTTTTATCATGTTTACACTGAATGTGTGAACGTTCACCTGTTAGGACAGAAAAAGAGATGCAGCTCACACCCTTGTATTAAAGTCTTCAACCTTTGAGCCCAGCCGTGAGTCATAAACTCAGTCATGTGATACAGACTCTGTGATGTTTTACTGACTTATTTTACCATTCAGTTGTTCTAAACTATCTCTTAAAAAAAAGACAAAAAAAATAAAAATAATAAAAATAAAATAGTAATAATAATAATAAAATTATATAAATAAATAAAAAAGCTCAGTAATTATAAAAATTAAGAAATTAAAAGAAAATTTTGATGTAAAAATCCAAATTAAATTAAAACTTGTTTTATGCTGTGGTTTTGCCAAATTTGTCATATGCTGAACTTTTTAAAATTATAATAATTCAGAGTATTTTAGTGGGTTCTGACTTTCAATGAAATCCAAATATCATCATCAATATCATCATCATCATCAACTCTCTCTCTCTCTCTCTCTCTCTCTCTCTCTCTCATAATAGCTGTTGGGTAAAACAGTGAACACAATAAAACCAACCTGGCATTAAGACAATGCTATCAAGACCATCTCTTTGTTCTCAGGTTAGGTGTTAATTGCAATTGATTAATTACAATATCTGTTGACCTTTAAGATATGCTGTTTCACAAATTGTTTTGTGTGCGATAACATAAACACAGATAACATAAACACAGAATTGTTTATATTATCTCCAATTATGTAACTAATAACTGTTTACATTTTTGCTGAAAAAAACAGCAATATAATATGATATTTAACGACAGGTTCCCATTAAGACCACTTACCCCAAAGGTCAACTATTCAATGTTGAAAAGTAGTAAAAAGTGTCAGGCTTTTGTGTTGATTATATGTATTGTATTTTTTCCTCTCCAATTGTGGAATCTTTCCAGACAGTGGTTTAAAAGTGAAGAGAGTTACATAAGGCTGATAAAACTATGATTTATAACTCCTCTAGTCTTTGATGTTTGTATATACTGACAGTATAACAGCATTCACCGCAAGAGTTTTTGTGATTGCGTAAGAGTGGAAATGGGTTAGTCTTTGGTGGTTGATGAAATCATTAGGTGTGTGTCATCAGTTGTAGTATCTGATGAGTTAGCATCTGGTGTGTGAATGTGTGAGGTTTTGATGACTAAGTGACAGCTTAAATCACTGAATGATATAATATGTGAAAGCAGACAGATGTCTCATTGCCATCGTGTCTAGATGTACAAGTCACTCTCGCGTGCATATGTCCATAAAATGCATACGTCCTTTTCTATACAGTATTCCATGATTATCAGATACTTTGCCAGTGAAATAAATCATTAAATCAAACCGAAACCCAGCAAAAATGTCTGTGTTCTCTTGCCAGGAAGTTTAGACAAGTTGGAGAATTAGCTGCTTAAGGGTGTGTCAGAATAAAGTGTGAGTAATGTGTTGTCACAAAAAAGGCTTACTCATACAGTAGACTGCAAACACAACAGGTGGTAACAGAGCAGGTGTAGACGGGGGGTATTTGAGCAGCCACGCCTGAAACGTAGAGAAGCAGTGGGAAAGAATGAGAGAGGCGTTGGCTCATCTCTGTGACCCATCCTTAGCAAGACCTGGAAGTTATGTTCTGTAGAGTAGTTACTGTATAAGCATATGGCTGGACAACGCAGAACTATTCATGCATGAAAGGTCCAAAATTTTAATAAATCAAAATTAAGGGCAATGTTTTTAAGCATGCCATCTATAACATGTGCTTATTACTTGAGAAATACTATTGCAATGTGTGGTATAAGTTAGTAAAATGACTGAAATCATGTTAATCCTTGCCAGTAATCTGGGTCTTAAAGGAATAGTTTGCACAAAAATAATACTTGTCATCACTTACTCACTTGTTCCAAACCTGTATGAGTTTCTTTCTTCTTCTGCTGAGCACAAAATAAGACATCGTGAAGAATGTTGTTTACCAAACAGTTGATGGTTGCCACTGACCTGTGAAAGTCAAAGAGTTCCTTTAACTGTTTGGTTACCGACATTCTTCAATATATCTTCTTTTGTGTTCAACAGAAGAGAGACACTCATGCAGGTTAGGAATAAGTGGAGGGTGAGTAAATGATGACAGAATTTTCATTTTTAGGTGAACTATCTCTTTAAGGGGCGGGTACACTACACTTTTGTTCCCTTAGGCTCATCTGATATGACAGATGCCTTGCCTTGACAGTAGACAGGAGTAGCCGGCTACAGTCAGGGAGGAGTGAAATAAGTGTCAAGATGAGATAAGTGTCATATGCACATGAATGAGTAAGACAGAAAACGCAAGCTCATGTGAAATTCATCGCATTACAAAGTTCTAGCTTGATAAACTCTGAACCGTGAATACATATCACGTCAAGATGTTTGACTAAAAGAAGATAAATGTCACTTCACAACATCTGAGCTGAATTAAAAAATGCTAATTTTAAGCTCCAAGTGTCACATCTGTCTTTTTTTAGGCAGGAATTATCGGTAGCATCGGAATCAGTGAGCGCAGAATATTGGGCGAATGGCTTTGTGTGCCTTTGCTTGGTGATCTCTTTGCTAGGTTTGTAGATTTCTTGTTTTATTGCACTGTTTATTGTTCCAGAGTGAAAGTTCCTGACGAGACAGAGTCCTGTCTTGTCAGAGAATCACGCCAGCCTTACAATAGAGGTTTTGTGTCTACCAGCATTGAACTTTAAATCACTCGCCAAGGGGCGAGGGCCCTCTGAGGTCACACAGGAAGTGGGGGATGTCGAGTATGTGGTGGTTTGACTGGAAAATTTACCATCTCAACTTCCTGAAAACATGAAAGGAAGGAACTGGAGTTGATGACAACAATATGAGAGGATGGAGCTCAGACCAGAAGTGAACCTAAAATTTCAATTCAATGGTTATGCAATGCCTAGGTTTGACAAATTGAACACAGCTCAAAATTAGTTGATACTGGATAAAACATGCCTCCCCTTAATGCCAGTATCCCATGAAATAATGGCCTTTACCACTTGCCAATTTACACCAATCACTACATCGAACAGGACTCATGGCAGCCCATAAGAAGTGTGCTGTTGGACGAGTGGAAGTAAAGTCTCTGGGCTTCAGCTTGGGTCATGGGTAGGTGACACTTCACTACCTCTCGGGACAATCCTTCATGTTTTATTCCAGCCATGTCCCACCCCAGTGGCTCCACCGCATAAAGGATGCCATTGTGCGGATCACCCACTGGTATCTAGTTTCACAGCCCTTTAAGTTTGAGATTTTCCAAAGGCTGGGAGTGTAGAGGGTGGGGGTAAGTGGTAGGGGTGGTGTAGTCTTGTGAGGTCTGTGAGGGTAAGTTGGAGTTGGGAGACATAATCTCAGCCCCTGCTTGCTTTTCCCCACAACTTTGTTTGTGCTATTGTTTGGTTAAGTGATGATTACATTCTGCATGTTCAAGTGATGAGTCCAATGGCAGTGACAGCTTTCACAGATTGTGCTGGGCCATTTTTCAGTAAGAGAAAGGAGTTAGATTCCTTATAAAAGAGCTTTGAACATGAAGTGACGGGGAATGTTGAACTGGAACTGAGAAGATCCTTATAGTCTGGAGCACACAGATGAAGTTACTTTTATAAGTGAAGGTTCTGAAATCAGTGCACTGTGTTGTTTTATCTGTAGACATAAGTCCTCCATTTTTTTGTTGTTAAGAAACTTCCCGAAGTAAAATGTTTCCATAGCATTGTTTGAAAAAAGGGATTTCTTCTTCTGTGCACTACAAGGGGAGCGTCCCTGCATGGTCTTTCAGGTACTTGTAAATGAAGTGCTGAGAGACATTATCAACAAGTTTACCTTTTTGTGTACCTACACAACATTTTGATTTCCTCTCATTCTTTCCAGGTACACGTTCAGGTGGCATGTCTTTGATGGCCTTGATAGGTCAAGGTGGCAGCTTAAGTCCCATTCTGGTAACCACCAACAATACCCTTCACTTTTACTTCAGAGGCTGGATTTGGGTGGTTCTTTCCCAAAGACTGTGCTCCACCCTGTCTTACAAGCCAGCTCCAATAATGGTTAGTCACGCAGGTCAGTCTACATGGTGAGAGCCAACACCTGGGGAATCTTGGGTTGCATCTGACAAGCCCTTACTTGGATTGAAGCACCTGAGGGATGTCCAGAAGGCCAGCTGTTTGTTTGTAAGTTGGTCTAGACAGCCACACACTGTCAAACTGACACCCCATCCAGGGGTGTGGAAGCAATTTGAATTAATGACAAATAACAAACCAAACAAGAGGACTTTCTTACCTTCTTTCCAGTTAACTAGACTTACAACAGTAAAACTACTAAAAAGTACTAAATGAAAATTCAGGGTCTTAACCAGGGGTAGGCAAGAGCCACAGTCCTGCAGGGTTAAGCTCCAACCCTGAAAAACAAACCTCACCTGCCTATAGAACAGGGGTGCCCAAACTTGGTTCTGGAGGGCCGGTGTCCTGCAGAGTTTAGCTCCAGCTTGCCTCAACACACCTGCCGGGAAGTTTCTAGCATGCCTAGTAAGCGCTTGATTTAGTCCTGCAATTAGGGTTGGAACTAAACTCTGCAGGACACCGGCTCTCCAGGACCAAGTTTGGGCACCCCTGCTATAGAGGGTTTGCACTGACGTCACTTTTCTTGAAGATGTCTAAGGACTCGGATTGAGTTGTTCAGGTCATTCCTCCAGGAGGGAACAGTTAATGTAAAAGCCTGTGAAAGTGATTTTGTGCCTCTTTGGGATGCACAATAAAGCAACGTTCACTTGCAAATCACAAGCTTTTAGAGTCACACAAGTCTGAAGTAATGAGGTTAAGGGGTGTAGAGCCAGTGCTGGTTTTGTAGGCAAACATTAATGCCTTGAATTTTATGCGAGCAGCTATTGGTAGCTAGTGCAAATTGATAAACAGGGGTGTGACGTGCATTCTTTTCGGCAAATTAAAAATTTTTTGCTGCCCATTCTGAATTAATTGTAAAGGTTTGGTTGAACTGGCTGGAAGACCTGCCATTATAAAAATATTAAATATAATTAATTAAATATAATTAATTAAAAATATTTTAAGTTAGCGACATGTTCAATCAGGACCTTTGAGAGAGAGAGAGAGAGAGAGAGAGAGAGAGAGAGAGGCGGAGAAATCAACAAATTGGACACAACAGTATGACCTCTGAGATCCCAAAAGGCCTGTATGTAATCAGGAATTATTTAAAAATAACAATAGATTGTCACATTCAATGTAGTGTCAGGACTGTCAGTGTTAGCCCCTCAGAAAAAGAAAAGAAAAAAAACAACAACAATAAATATTTCCTATTTTAAAGTAAAGGCAAGGTAAAGTTTATTTCTAGTACTATAATATAATAATATCATTACAATAACAATAATATAATATAACTATTAAAGTATAGTCAAAGTACAATAAAATGCGGTATGTGAGGCCTGGGCAATTTTCTTTTCTTGTTTTGTCATGCTTTTAAAGTGTTTACTGTTTGTGAACGGTGGCAGTCTTTTAGTCGTTACATTTATAACTTAGGCAAGTTTATTCATGCTAAGGCTCTTTCCAGAAGTGCAACAATTAACTATACTTCAGAAAATTATTAAGGGCTTGACCGGTGTGTCTGTAGGTGTGTGCCACTCTTGTTAAACAAGATTAAGAGAAACACTGTGTTCCCAGTCAGAGAGAGCAATCAGCAGCAAACAAGTATGCACACAATGACATTCTCTGAGATTGTTATGGGCTAAAAAAGGTCTAGCTTTTTAGGATTTTAAAATTGAAATACACATAACTCATTTGAAAGAGAAGTGTTTATATTTACAGGAAACATCTCAGTTCCCTATAATAATGTAAACAGTAAAAACAATATAAGAAAATAAAATAGAGCTAAACCATATCTCACTTTGCTCTCTGTCTTATCTTTATTTGGTTGCAGATAGTTCACTGACATACACACATTTATGCTGTCTATGCTTTGGGGATCTGACAGAGAATTTTGTCCCTGTACAACCAAACTGAAAAGATATGTTATACTGATTATCTGCATGAGCTAATTGAAATATATACTGTGTAGGTTAAATAATAATGGGCCCAGCATTAAGCCTTGGGGGACACCATCATGTCACTTGACGCCCGGAGGTGTGTACACAATGCCACATATTTGTAGGACATAAATCAGAGAAATACAACACAGATGACATTATTAGCTATATAGCTAATCTTACATAAAAAGAATTAAATTTAAGACATTCACGAGAAAACAGCTCACAACATTAAAAGGTGTGAGCAAGACTTACATGTGTTGACTAAAATGTTCATTTCTAAAATAAAAAAAACCTTGCGTCATCATTGTAACGGCTTTTAGTTTCCCTGGTAATGATTGACAGGTTATAAGTTAAATTATTACGGCCAAAACTTGAGATAGGTTGGATTGATTGAACCTAAGTTTCAACTGTAAACTTTAATTTGTTGAGAGTTAAGTATGAAAATTAAAATTGCTGTTTTGCAAAATTTCATGGGTAGAAAGCTAAAAAAATCATATAGTGCATGTTGACACATAGTATTGCATACATACAATGTTGCAGTGAACTCTGGTTTCAGTAATTATAGTTTTAAATGCTGAGATATGAAATAAAATTATATGACTCAATTGCAATTTATCAGCTTTATCATCTATTCCTAACCTTACCACACCAAATAGTAAATTATTGCAAAGTGACATTATACATTGTACTTTTCACTTGTCAAACAGGCTAATGGACAATTACAATCTTTTTGTACTACCACCATACTACACTTTTTTTCTAAGTTAACCTGTCAAGAACCTCCCTGTAATCACAGAGGACTGTAAAGGGTGTGTGAGGCTGGGTGAGGTGGGTGTGTTGCTTCGTGTCTTACCGTACCATGGACAACACACACGCACACACACACGGGGGAAAGTCCTCCGCAGATTGAGTCTGTGTGTATTTGAGTCTGACAGGGAGTGCTTTATGCGTCTTCTGAATCCCTGCAATCACGTGTTATTTATTGATACAATTTTACTTTGTACAGATGTGAGATGTACATGTTTCCCATTTCACTGATTGTTATAATATGGGAGATACTGTTTAGTCTCTTTGTGCCTAGATAGATAGATAGATAGATAGATAAATGCCTTATGAATCAATTAATAAAAAATAAATATATAATTAATTAAAAACAAATTGTAAAAAAAAAGGAAAAAGGAAAAATCACAGGACATCTCCAGCTCTTGATAGAATGCATGTTCAGCTTGCTGGCTGAGGTTCAAGTGGTGAAAAAAATTGTGAAAAAAACAAAAAACAAAATGTTGCAAGAAAAAAAGGTCACTTAACATTTCATAAAAAGTAAGTAATTAAAAAATAAATGGACTGCATTTGCAGTCTTTACCTTTTGAAAGTAATGAAAAATAAATAAACACACACATTGCATATGTATATGTACAGTATATGCATATGTAGGCTATATACATGAATTGTTATATCTAGTCTTGAAAGTAACCAAATAATTAATCGTAGTAAAAAAACAGTAACAAAAAACAAACAAACAAACAAAAAAAAAACTGAGGTTAAATTTACAGCTTTTGATAGAATGTACAGCTTGTTGGCTGTGGTTCAAGTAGTTAAAAAAATTGATCTAAGCAGAAACAAAATTCTTATCCGACTGTATGAAAGAATTCCGTGGGAAAGTGAAAATGACTGATATCGCGCCTCCCGAGCCGCACCTCATGTGAACTCTCTCTGTGAGAATGCGCAGGTGTGGTCTAACTGCAAAACCGGAACTACCCAGAGCGCAGCGGCCAGTATCTGCGCACTCGCCACCGCGCAAAGACGCGCAGCAAGAGCAGAGCAGAGCAGCAGCGCTTTCACAACTTTCCTTGCGCTTTCTTTGGTTGAGACGGTCACAGAATTGGTGCTGCAGTCTTCCACAGAGATGAGTTTGTCCGGATCTCAGACCAGACTCCACACGATCGGCCGCAGATCCAACTCCCGGCCCGATCTGACCACCGTGGGCTACAGTTTACCCCGGAATGACGGCGCGCCGTTCATGATGAGTGGAAATGGATACCAGTCTGAGTTCAATGATGGCTATACGCAGACCATTGCACACACATTCTCCAGAAACTCACAAGGAGGAGGAGGAGGAGGAGGACAGAGGTACGTTTCAATTAATAAATTATCAAGTGCTTTACAAAGTTTGCAAAGTAAAAAAATATCTGAGCTAGAGCATACGTTCATTGATTAACTCTATACTGTACTGTATGTCAGCAATTGTTCTAGGCTTTTTGCATTATATTTATTTTGGTGGAATTTAGACTTAATTGAAAGAGCTCCATTAAGTCATAAAAGCTTAATATTTTAGCTATAAAAATTGGATATGCCATACATGACCATTGTGCATATGGACTTTGCATGTATTGTTCATTTTTGTTATGTGCTCACATCTCAAACAGTGCTTTCATAAAATTGTTGTGCATGTGAACTTTGCATGTGCATGCATTAAAATGATTATAATCCAGAATGTAACCCGGCTTGTTTGTTTTTAACCACAACATGTGAAATACTATTCCCATTTGAGAATATGTTCTGATCTGTCTTTTAACTGAATGATGGTTAAATACAAAACATCAAACATTCGTTTGCTTTAAAATATCTTAAATGATTAGTGATATAATGCATGATCTGTACAATTTTTGTAACACTTTTACTGTATTTATTGTTTTATTTTGCCTGTCTTTTTTTAGCATGTCGTCCATGTCTGTTCAAAAACGAGCTCAGATGCTTTACCAAGACTGCATGGGCTGCCTGAACCGAGCACAGACCATCCTAGAGAATGTAAGTGTACTTTTCACATACTTTGAAAAAGTTTTATGCATGCGACACACACAAACACACACACACACACACACACACACACACACACACACACACACACACACACACACACACACAGTGATTTGAGGTTTTACTGCTTTTCACATGATTCTAATGTTTTTTCTGTTGTATTTCTGGAGATGGGACCAGCAGCTGAAGTGGACAAAAACATGAATGCGGCAGCGGCTCTGATTGAGCAGATGAATAAGTACGCCGTGGACTTACACAATGCCGGTCAGCCCAATGAAATGATCATCCGAAGGTAGGTGCAGGGTGTGATCGTGTGTTTTCACATACATAAATGAAACCTGTTAGTATGCTGTCACATAATGCACACTTTAGCATACAGCCCAGCCCACTATGAGCAAAGTGTCAGTGACCAGGAATATATTGTGAAATCTGTGCAGCAGCAATGGGTGTTTCTTCAGCTGTGGACATTTTTGGTATTGTGGAGATTTATAAAATCAACTTATGTGTAATTACACATTTGTAATAGTAAATTTGCGATTGAGTACATTCAAAACATATAATCACTAAATGTTATGTCAAATAACACTACGGTTAGAATTATAATTAAATATGTTACATGTGCTTTAGTATGTTAGTCAGCACATCAAAACAAGTTTGCTTCAAAGCACAGCAAACAATTAAGACAATGACTTAAAATGTACTTTAAAGTAAAACTTAGTATACAAATGTTTAAAAAGTGTACTTTTTAAAAGTCTGCAAGTACAGATACAATAAATCAGGGTTATTATAGTTAACTAAAAAACTAAACAAAAAATTTGACTTTAAAATAAATAAAATACAACATAAAAAAGGAATAAAACAAAATATTATTTCATTGTTGCCCATTTACAGGGCAACATTTCTTATTCACTTAGTTTAACTTGATATAATAAAAATGAGTAAAAACTATGTAGGAATTTTTAGAAAAAATATTTTACAAAAACACAACAAAATGCCTTTAACTTAAATTAAAATGAAAACGCAATAAAATCTAAAAATAAAACAAATTCAAGTGATACTAAAATAACACTGCTGTAAATATATTTTCAAGTAGAAGTAAATTATTAGTGCACATTCAGTATTTATTAAGTGCACTTCTTTTCAACAAGGGAAAGCTAATTTCACAGCTAATCTTTTCACATTTTTGCACAAATTAAAAAAAATAACGGATTGATTGGAAATTGTACACAATTAAAAAAAACTAGTTTTTTTTTCTACACAATACAGTGCATGTCTCATAAGGCACCTCAAGCATGCTAGTCACTGACATTAATGTACCTTTGATAATCAAGTAAATCAAGTTTGTCTTAAAAAAATCGCAGCTGTGATTTCTATCCTAGCTATTCACAATGATGAGTTTGCAAAAGTTGGAATGTCTTGAGTTTTAAATATAAATCAACTAATGGGACATGAAATACCAGTTGCTAAGCACCCAGATATTTCTGATTAAAAAATAAAGAGGATTGTAGATTCAGATCAAAGCGTCTAATCCTCTATCTGTCTTGCAGTCTGGACGAATGTCACGCCTTTCACGCAGAAATCCGAAACTCCATCACGGGCACCACTATCAGGAGGACCGCTGGTGGAGGCACTCGGATCATCGGGTCAGAGGTCATCGGATGGGAGGACCCAAGCAAGAGCTTCCAGGAGGCAGTCGGATGGATCAACCAGAAAAAGGTCAGCCACAGTTTAAAACAGCACACCTGCTTTTCTCTTGCACGACAGCCTGAGAAAAACTCTCAATGCATCTACCTACTAAAAACAAAACAATTTAACTGATGGTGCATTTATACAGTGAGAACGAGGTTCATCTAATGATCTGTAACCCCTAATGTTGTCAAGACTACATAATTCTTACAATGCATAATTAAGTGTGCAAAAAAGGACACAAAGAAACACAGCTCACACAGAAGTCCCTTTCAAACCGAGCAACGTTCTGTTGGAATGTACATTATTTACTGCTCAAGGGTGTATTTCAGTAACTTAAAGGTACTAAATGTAACATATTAGTACCTGAAGTGCACATATTGGTAATTATCTCTTTTGAAAAAAGTAAAAAGTTTTGTACTTTTTTTTCTGAAAGCGATTTGGTTAACTAACCTTGACATGAGTGTAATCTTTGTGGTGAACCTTTTTTTGCTCTCATGCAAAACTCCTATTGGACTGGCAAAATTTTGCTGAGCAAAGGTAAATGTGATGCAATTTAATGGCAATAATCTCAATCTCAGCTATTTTTAGATATCAACAGTACTGTGTGTTCTGAGCAACTAAAAACATGTTCATTTTGCGGTGTTTGACTACTGTAGAACATTTGTGTTAGTAGTTTATTTGTCATGTTTTACCATCAGTTGTTGGCCTTAAAGGGAAAGTTCACCCAAAAATGAATATTCTGTCAACTATCATTTGGTTAATTCCTTTTTTCTGTTCTCAAAATAGATATTTTGAAGAATGTTGTTAGATTGACTTCCACAACTCCTTTTTTTTTAAACTGGCTGGCTACCAACATTCTTCAAAATGTATTCTTGTGTTGAAAAGAAGAAAGAAATTCATACAGGTTTTAAACCACTTGAGGGGGAGTAAATGAAGATGATTTTTTTTTCTTTTTGGGTGAACTTTACACGAAAGGGAAATTCCAGGTAATACCAAGATATGCTCTACTGACATCATCTATATTTGTGTGATAAACTTCCAGTGTAAGTGTGAATTCACCCTCTGTGTTCGATCTTGGCTCAAACCGTAGAGCTTTTGTTGGAGCTTTTCTTTACATGGATACTGAAGCAGATCTGTCTCCCAGTTTGTGTCCTGGGCTGTCTGGAAAATATCAGTGAGTTGAGAAGACTATGATTTCTCACCCTGCTGAAAGACTTGTGCAGGGTTTACAGACCGTGCAGCCCATGATGACAGCACTTCTCTGGAATTTACTCTCACACCTCAGTCCAGGCCGGTTCAGTGCTTATCTCACATTCAGATTCAGAGAGGAGTGCATCACCTGTGTTGACAGTAACTCGTTGTTACTTGTGATGGAGTTGTTTGGCTTCCACACCTACAGCAGGAGACACACCTGGCGTTTCTGTGCCACTCCCACCGCACACACCCTTTTAAAAGCAAATGAGTGGCAGAAAATGCAAGACAGGGTTTCTGTGGGTCTTTAAAGGTCTTAATTTGTGGCATCATCTGTTGCATGCATTGCAAAAACAAAAACGTCATCCTCAGTATTCTTGTTTTCAATCCAAAAATCCCTTAAATCAAGATAAATTTACTTGAGATGCAAAAGTAAAATGAAGACTTAAAAAACTGAACAAAACTATGCTTGAAACAACAACAAATATCTGTCAGCGGGGTATGAAAACTTGTTTTAATGAACTTTAATTACTTTGTTTGGCAGATATGTGTTCTTGTTTTAATCATAATTAAAATTCCACAGGAAACAGGACATGACTTTTTGCTTCTCAAGTAAACATGTCTTGATTTAAGAACCTTTAGACATTCGCACTGAAAAAACAAGACAGAAATGCTAAGAAAAAACGGTTACGCTTTAGAATAGGGAACACTTTTTCACTATTAACCTCAATAAATTACTAATTTGCTGTTTATTAATAGTTAGTAAGGTAGTTGTTAAGTTTAGGTGTCGTGTAAGATTAGGGATGCAGAATAATGCATGAATATGAGCTGAATCTCTACTAATAAATGGCTAATATGCATGCCAGATAAAAAAAACTAGTTAAGAGACCCTAAAATACTTTGTGTTACCGAAAAAACATCACTTTTTTCAGTGTGATCAGAAGGCACTGTAGAATTACTCTATATTCTAATGTTTGGGAGCAGAGATGTTCAAGCCATTATTTATTTATTAATTGTTGAAATGAATAAAAAAAATAATAATTAAAAAATAGTCAGATTTTGATATGTTGCTAATGCAACTCATTGTGTGTTACCTAGACATTTACAGTAAGAGAACATATTGATTTATTTATTTCCCTTCATTGTTTTTGGTAACACTTTAAACTAGTTACTTATTAGCACGCCTATTATTGGCTGTTTATTAGTGCTTATAAAGCACATATTCTGCATGACCATATTCTACATCCCTAATCCTACCCAATATCTAAACTTAATTAACAACTACCTTACTAACTATTAATAAGCAGCAAATTATCAAGGCAAAAATTGTAGAGAGAATTGGAGCTTAAAACAAAGTGTGACCATTTTTCTTTTTTGCTTGGTCTTAAAAAATGACCTTCGTCAAACTTGCAGAAACCCTGCAAGACTGGATTGCACTGATTGTGTGAAGTTAGACATGAATGAATACTTTCTGCAACTTTCATCACTCCGCCATTTTCTTCAGCTGGACAGACACATTCACTCAGTGTTGTGTCGTCAGGCTTGGTTAGGCACTTTGCTTGTTTATTTGTTTTATTTCTTGGTAACCAACCATATACTGCATACAAATATTGTGTTCTGATCATCTTCCTGTGACACACACACACACACACACACACACACACACACACACACACACACACACACACACACACACACACACACCCCTGCACAGGTTAGACAGAGCATGTATTGTTTCGGCCGAGCAGGAAGGAGGGAGGGAAAAACAGGGAGTGTCTGGAGCAAAATAAACCAAACAAAAGCGGTGAGAATGACTGGGGTATGACGGGTTCGGAGTGGTTTGTGTTCTTATCTGCACTGAGCTCTGTCAGGACGAATACTTCAAATAACTCAACAGTCACCAAAACAACAGCGCGGCCCTCCTGCAGACCCTGATCCAGACATTATATAAGAAGCCACGAAACTGATCTGAGATCAGAGTGAAAGAGGCGCTTTAGTCCACAGCTGATGGTAATGATTAAGCACTGCCACCTAGAGGCTATAAATCACACTAATTATTAACTTTTGTTTAAACAGCTACATGCTTTCAGACACAAATGAAGAACAACACATTGTGATTGAACCACGAATCATTTCTGCACCAAATAGGAATACAGAAGGAATTGCTTCCCAAAACAAGCATTGCACATCGTCTTGCTTACATAATTGTTATTTACTGGGCTGACCTACTGGGCTGTTGTGCAATATATATATATTTTATCCGTTCTGTATTTTTGCTAGATAAATTCAGATGTGTTATAAGTTGTTCTCACAGTGTTGCGAGGAGAGACGTGGATCTAACTGCAGCTTTTATTGATATATTCAGCAGCACAGGAATGCATGGGGAAACCCATGGAAATGGAAATGCTTAACACGCAAAGAAAGACAATAACCGACAATGAGCTGAGGAAAAGGAAGTCTATCTATATACATAAACACATGATAATGTTAAACTGTTACTAGACGCAGGTGAAGGTACTCTCTAACTAGGGGAATGACTGAACAACAGGAAGAAACACAGGAAATGAATATTACAACAGTAGAACCTATTGTTATCTGTGGCCGTGTCCCATTTATTCCATGCACTTAAAGAAAAAGTGGATCTTTACTAACAGATCATAATTGTGTCTTTAAAAGGCTCTAAGTCGGTTTCACACATTTGCCTTGTTTGTAGTTTTAAACCATTTTTATTCATGTTTGTAGTTCTGAACCAAATTCTAATTCACACCCACTGGAACAGGTTAGTCAAGTCAAGTCACCTTTATTTATATAGCGCTTTAAACAATACAGATTGTGTCAAAGCAACTGTACAGCATTAACTATGAAAATAGTGTGTCAATAATGCAAAATGACAATAGTAAGCACTCATTTTTCAGTTAAAGGCAGTTCATCATTGAATTCAGTGATGTCATCATCCAGCTCAGTTCAGTTTAAATAGTATCTGTGCAATCAAGTCAACGATATCGGGAATGAAGTGTCCCCAACCAGGCTCAGTCGGGGGGCCAGTTCTCCTCTGGCCAGACGAAACCAGCAGTTCAATTCCAGGCTGCAGCAAAGTCAGATTGTGCAGAGGACTCAACTGGTTCCAGTGGTCTTGTCCCGGTGGTCGTCTGAAACAAGGTCTTTACAGGGGATCTGGGGCTCATCTAGTTGTCCTGGTCTCCGCTAGTCTCAGCCTCAGACATCACGCCCACGGACCGCTGACTAAACGTCTGATGCATATGGGACACAAAAGTGGAAACGCTTCAGGACTGTCGATATGATCATTGGATTGGTTGAATTCTACAGGATTTCCATGAGACGTGTGCGCCACCTGGAAACAAAGATACCGTGGTGCCAAACTCCCTCACAAAAAAAGAAAGCCATTTTGTTTACAGCTGTGACGACGAGCGCTTATCAGAATCAACTAAACGCTGGATTTTCAAAAGTATGTGAAATATTTAAAGTTCGCAGCATAGAATCTTTAAAATACGTCCGAGAGTTTTACACACCGGCCTGTTATTGTGGCGACATTTCCACGCCTCGAAACGTGACGCTGAACGAAACGAACTGTGATTGGTTGTTTGGCATGTCAGTCAAACGGCCTCATGGGTGGGCCTTGGCCAATGAAAGCTGCCATGAATTTCATTGAAACATTAAGTGACTTTAAACAAAATATTGACGGTCTCCACTGATAGGGCTGTGAATCTTTGGGTAGACAGCGATTCAATTCGGGATTCATAGTTTTTCAATTCAAGAATGATTTTTGCAAATTTAGAATGATTCGATTGACGTTTAAATTTGATTCGATTCGATTATAACGAATAAATTCTGCATTCTTTAAGTGGCATTCACACGATGATTTAAATGCTTCCCCTAAATTCTTTAAGTGCTTAGTCAGGGGGCAAGTTACACAGCAGCCTTTATAGTTAGAGAGAGAAAAAAACACCTTTGTCCATTGTTAGATTCTAGTTTAATGATGCTATGGCATGACATGCCATATGTAAAAATTTATGTAAGCCAAGATTTTAAAAAAGAGCTTTAAAAGTATTATGCATAAGCTAACGTTTTGTCACACCAGGGCCGTAGCCATCATTTTAGAAGTGACAGAAATGTCAAATACAATAATTTTACGTATGTCTCATCATAATCATTATTCTTTCTTTTTATTTATTTATTATTATTTATTTTTTTAACAAGGAATTATCTTATTTATTACTTTGAATTTGCTATAAGAAATCAAATACACTGCTTGACAATAATCAATCATTTGTAATCTACAATTATTTTCCTAATGACAATTTTATGATTGTTTTATGATTGATCACTTCTCTTTCAGTGCGCTCAGGTAACGCCGTTAGTAAGATGCAGAGAGCCAGTAAAAAACCACTTCACTTTAGCATTACTGGCCACGAGTCCTAAAGAGAGATCACACATCAGCTGCTCAAAAAATGTGTCAGTGAGGAGAACGGAGCGCGAGCGGTAAATAAGCGCGTGAAGGAGAGATGGGAGAATGTTGTGGTCAATAGTGTCAAACGCAGCGCTTAGATCCAATAACACTAAATAAGAGATACAACCACGATCAAATGATAAGAGCAGGTCATTTGTAACTCTACTGAGAGCAGTCTCAGTACTATGATACGGTCTAAATCCTGACTGGAAATCCTCACAGATACCATTTTTTTCTAAGAAGGAATATAATTGTGAGGATACTACCTTTTCTAGTATCTTGGACAGAAAAGGGAGATTCGAGATCGTCTATAATTAACTAGCTCTTTGGGGTCAAGTTGTGGTTTTTTGATGAGAGGCTTAATAACAGCAAGTTTGAAGGTTTTATGGACATATCCTAATAACAATGAGGAATTAATAATAGTCAGAAGAGGATCTATGACTTCTGGAAGCACCTCTTTTAGGAGCTTAGATGGAATAGGGTCTAACATACATGTTGTTGGTTTAGATGATTTAACAAGTTTATACAATTCTTCCTCTCTTATAGTAGAGAATGAGTGGAACTGTTCCTCAAGGGATCTATAGCGCACTCATCTCTACTCATCTAGCGCACCATCTCATTACTCATTACTGTTGTGCGGTTGGGAAATGTCAGCACTTGTAGATGCTTTATTTTTCGTTAATTTAGCCACTGTATTGAATAAATACCTGGGGTCATGTTTGTTTTCTTCTCAAAGAGACGAAAAGTAATCAGATCTAGCAGTTTTTAATGCTTTTCTGTAAGATAGGTTACTTTCCCTCCAAGCAATACGAAATACCTCTAGTTTTGTTTTCCTCCAGCTGCGCTCCATTTTCCGGGCTGCTCTCTTTAGGGTGCGAGTGTGCTCATTATACCACGGTGTCAGACTGTTTTCCTTAACCTTCTTTAAGCATAAAGGAGAAACTGTATCTAAAATGCTAGAAGAGTTAGGTTCACAGTTGCTGTGGTTTATCACATACGCTGATAGTTAACTAAAAGTTATTTAACTAACCCAGCTTAATACTTTAATTTGCTGTTTTGACCATGTTTGACCATATGTTACTGCATTTAAAATGAGGCGACGCTCCAGAAGACTGTAAATCAGTTGGTTGTGTTTGTAGGCACATGTCTGAAAGGGTTTGTGTGTTTTTTTGTGTTGCAGAGACTCATTGAGACGGCATCCTTCGGTGATGATGCAGAGACCATCAGCCAACAAATCCTCAATCACAACAAGTTCCACAGTTCAATCCAGAGAAGCCTGGAAGTAGACAGAGCACGGGATGAACTGGTATGTTGTGTTTGCATGCTAATGCATGCTAAACACAAGCCTGGGTGACTGGGGAATGTTAGAAAGAGAACTGAGAATGCATTTTAAATTGCACTTCATTTCCGTGATCCGATGGTGAATTTTGAATGTTGATTTGAAGTGGCAATAAAATGGAATGACATTCAAATAAATTAACATAATAACTGCTTCAAGTGTTGCTTTATAATATATTTCACCGTAAGAATGATAAACATGTACTGACAGAATCTTTCTGCTTCAGATGCAGAGCAGAGAAAAGGCCGGACTCCACGCTCTGGACCAAGAGTGGGACAGTTTACAGGTCAGCTAATGAAACATCTCTCATTTCTCTTTATCATCTTTAAGATGTTTCTACACTTTGGATCAGAGTCCATTGCAAGTGATTCGATTCAATTGATCAAGTAACTTATATATAAATGTGTTCTGTTTCGATTCCCCTTCTCATTTTTTATAATTACTATTTACCACATTTCAGAATAATAGTAGAGTTATTAAAACTACATACAGTAGTGATAAAAATGGGAATATTATGTAGCAACTATTTTAGCAACAGATCAGTACTCTCCAGTGTTTGCACTTCTCTCAGTCTGATCTTTTCTTCTTTCTTACGTGTAGAAAATGTCCCATGCGCGTGCGGCTCAGCTGCGAGACCTGCAGAACATCATCGAGGAGATCTCCAGAGCCATCATATGGGTCAACGACAGAGAGGAAGAGGAGCTGGTGTTCGACTGGGGCGATAAAAACATCGACAACTACATCCCACGAAAACAGGAGAGCTACTCGGTGAGGAGACACACACAAGCATTAGAAAATATTATACAGCAATGCAAATGATCACAAATGCATATTGAATTGGTATAGTAGTGATTTTCACAATTTCAGCTTTTACAGTAAATGCATGTTTCAGTGATACAGTGTCATTTGACCCTAATGAACTGAGAATCTTTCAAAGTGTTAGTTAAAAACTACTGCAAACATTTCATTTATTAATTTAGCGGACACAAAAATGCCAAAAATACAGGAAAGAGAACACTAATTGCTTCTTCAGCTTTTGTTTTATGTTTCAAGTGATCAGGTGGCTGTTGTCAACTCATTAAATTCTGAATTTTGCTCAGTTCTGAGAAACATGGAATACAACATCAATGTACACATGGGAAAACATAAAAAAATCACATTCAGTGAAATTAAGACAATGAAAAAAGTATTTCTTGACCATGCCAGACAGTTATTTCCTGTCATGTAAATGCTTGATGATTTTAGCTTATAAAATACATCCTTCCTTCCAGAAACTGATGAGTGATCTTGAAGAGAAAGAGAAAGAGCTGAATAAACTGAAGGCTAAGGTGGACATCATCCTGAAGAACCAGCACCCTGCATCTGACAAGATAGAGGTGAGGAAACAACTTCACGCTCAACTTAGAGCAATGACAACATCTGTGACAAAACTTGTCTCATTCATGCCACTACCTCAGAGAAGTGTGCTAATATGACTTTAAACTTATAATTTTTGTATGGCACACACTAAAATCTACAAACATGATATTTTGTATGATATATTTTTTTTTTTTCAGTTTATTCAATAGTTTATAATATTGTATGAGGAATTCTGCTCATCACTACAAATGCACTTTTCTCTGTTTTTTTCAGGCTTATATGGACACACTGCAAACCCAGTGGAGCTGGTTACTGCAGATCACCAAGTGCATCCATATTCATCTGAAGGAGAACGCTGCTTACTATACATGAATGTGTAAAAAAAAAAATATATATATATGTGTGTGTGTGTGTGTGTGTGTGTGTGTGTGTGTATAAGTGTGCTGTCAGACGATTAATCGCCATCCAAATTAAAAGTTTTTGTTTACATAATATATGTATGTGTGGTGTGTATATTTATTATTATGTATATAGAAATACACATACACATGCATGTATATATTTTTTTAAGTTAGTTTTATATTATTTATTTATAATATAATTTATATGAATATATAATATAGACATGTAAATTATCTTTTGCAAACAAACTTTTTTGTATGCAATATCTTTTGCAAACAAACTTTTTTGTATGCATATATTATGCAAACAAAATGTTTTATTTTGTGCACGATTAATCGCGGATAATCGTTTAACAGCACTAATATTTACTAATATATATATTCTCAGTTTCAGTTAATTTTGTTTAAAGTTTTAGTAATTTTGTTGTTTTTTGTAATTTTTTTAAATATACAAATATGAATTTTATTTCAAATAACGTATATTAAATATAATATTAATTTAGTTTCAGTTTTAGTTATTTTAGTACATGAAGATAAACTTAATTCGTATGAGAATGCTAAAAAAAAAAAAAAAAAAAAAAAAAAAAAAAAAAAAAAAACTGGTACTGTAAACACCATTTTCCATTTAAACAGGATTTTTATAATGGCCAGTTTTTTTGTAAACAATTCTTAGAAAGCATCAATGAAGATAAGATTGGTTGTCTTTTAAAAAGACAAGAAATTATTTATTTAGTTTTTAAAAGTATAGTAAATAATACATTTTGACTTATTATTCACACAAAGTCTTTTGGCTTCTGAGGGCCTGGAATATATGGTGCATAAGGTGTATGGGTTACTTTTATGATACTTTCAGTACATTGTGATTTTGCGTCTGAAACTTGAAAGCCCCAATCCACATTATTGTAATTGCATGGAAAACAGCAACCAATCCTTTCTCCAGCATCTCTCTTTTTGTGTTCTATGGAGAAAACTAATGAATACAGGTGTGGACCTGAAGGTGAGCAAAGGATGAAAGGAGTTTTATTTTTGTTATTATTCTTTTGCAGTTCTTCAAGGAGGCCAATGAGACATACACCAGACTGCAGAAAGACCACGAGAGCATCCGTAAGAAGTTCATCTGTGACAAGAACACACCTCTGGAGAATCTGACAGAAATGCTCAAAAACCTGGAGGTGAGACAGCCACGTCTGACCAGATTATCCCAAAATCAAACACCAGTAGAGTTAAATCTACAAAGATATAACACATGATGTACTGTAACCTCATTACCTATGCAAATATGATGTGACTGCACAATGCAAATCACTGCATGCACAGAAAATGTTCCGGTTCTTCATCAGTGTTTAAGTAATTGTGCCTGCGTGTGTCTGTGTGTGTGTGTGTGTGTGTGTAGAAAGAGAAAGAGAAGACCATGGAGAGTAAGAGGCAGGTTCAGACGCTGGTCAGCAAGTCCAAGAACATCGTGTGTCTGAAAGCCTCGTGACCCAGAGGAGAAGAGCAGCGGCCCGGTCATCGTCAAAAGCCCTGTGTGACGTCAAACAGGACCAGGTCAGTCACTCACACACACACACACACACACAGCGACTGATGTCTCTCTTTATTGTAATCTATCTATCTATCTATCTATCTATCTATCTATCTATCTATCTCTATCTATCTATCTATCTATCTATCTATCTATCTATCTATCTATCTATCTATCTATCTATCTATCTATCTATCTATCTATCTATCTATCTATCTGTCTGTCTGTCTGTCTGTCTGTCTATCTTTATATAGTCATGTGTTATTCAGAAGGACTTACAGTGATTTATTTCCCACAGCATGTTAGTTAAACTGAGAAAAGTCTATAACAGATGAATGAAAAGTCTTCATCTGGTCCACAACTAGCTTCACATTTAAGTTACACAATGACTTACAAATCAAGTAAATTAAAGTCAAAAAAATTACAAATATGACTTACAAATATGTGACCGCTCATTAGAAGATTTCTATATTAATGTGGCATTGCAATTGTTGATTTATGCAATTTATGATGGCATTATAACATTTACACTAGAAGCCACATATTAACTGCCACTTTGTTGCAAATCACCAATTTTTTAATTATGATAATAAAATGTGACATGCAATTTAAAATATGATGATTAACATTTCCATTACTAAGAAGTGGCATGCTGTAAAACCATTTTCTTTGCAAGTGATTTCCCAACAGAGTGCCAATAAGATGTTGTTTTAACCAGTGCAATGACTTCAGAAGTAGGAGGACAGCTGAAGAGGAACATCCGTTATTAAACATGACCATCAGTCCCAAACGCTGACTTTGTTAAAGGGACAGTTCACCCAAATATGAAAACCCTGTCAGCATTTAACGACTCTTATGCTGTTCCGAACCCTTTAGACTTTGTTTTGTCTTCAAAGCACGAATCAAGTTTCTGTCCCTCCATTGAAAGTCCAGGTCGCCAAAAAATATAGAAGATTCAAAATGGTCATAAAGCTGGTGTTAAATAAAACGAGCGATTTAAACCAAGTCTTGTGAATAGACATGATCACTTTATATGATGTACATAAAAGCCTGAATTATATTTGACCGATGCACATACATAGAGCACATCACATGTGGTAAATAAGCTTCTGTGTTTTCCATATTTCATGAGCTCTATGTACTGTATGTGTGCTTGAAAGCCTAAATTATATCATATAAAGTGATCATATCTCTTTAAGATATGGCGGCTGTATTGTTTTTGCACCCTCAGATTCCAGATTTTCAAATAGTTGCATCTCGGCCAAATATTGTCCTCCTAACAAACCATAGATCAACGGAAAGATTATTTATTCAGCTTTCAGATGAACCTTGTGACTGGTTTGGTCAAGGGTCACATATGAAGCACTGAAACACCGTTTGACTTTTACAGAAGGGCATTATGAAAGGGAATGAAGGTATCCTGAAAGACAACTCTCAGCGCAGTAAGTGGCACGTGACTGGACCTGGAGGACTGGAAATGCTCATCCCATCGGTGTGTCTACTCATCCCACCTCCAAACCCTCTGAGCATCAGTCTGGCAAACAAGTACGACAAAAACACGCATGCACACAGATCATAGTGCAACGAGACATGCACTGATGAACTGCTTGCTTGACAGGAACGAGCAGTACTACGAAGCCATCATGTCCATCTGGAGTCAGCTGTACATCAACATCAAGAGTCTGATCTCCTGGCAGTACTGCATGAAGGACATTCAATACATCAACTCCCTCACACTCTCAATGGTATGAATTGATCGGATGCGTCTTTCACTCTATGCCGTTTACGCTTTTTACTTAGCATTATATTTCACAAATGTCTCCATCATTTTTGTGCGTCTCGTTCCCTGTCTGTTTTAGCTGTCACGAATGCGTCCTGAAGAGTATCGCAACATTATTAAGAACCCTGGAGCTCCACTACCAGGAGTTCATGCGGAACAGTCTCGGCTCGGAGATGTTTAGCGATGAAGACAAGAGGAAGATGGAGATGCAGTACGTGGGAGCTCAGACCCATTACGACCAGCTGGTGATCCAACTGCCCAGCTACAGTAAGACACTCTTTATGATCAGTATACATGTGATGTTTGACTTCAGTGATTAATGTTTATTATTAATCCAGAGATTGGGTCTCTAGAAGAGTTACCATCAAGTAAATATGATTAGAAAAAACAATGCAAAGAGTCTTTAAAAACAGTTAAAGTTGTTAATACTGAAGTCCATTGACTGGCTATTTTCTACACAAATGTCAGTCTACCGAAATAATCTTTTTACTTCATTCACAAACACAAATAGACAAGTGACATAAATTATGACTTCATGCATACATCTGCCTGAATCTGCAAACTGATGTTGGATGCATGAAAATGAATCCGTTTACACAACATAACACTCAATGTTCAGCTTCACTGGGATTTAGCTGATCTCTCTCGATAAAGCTTCAGATCACAGATCTGTCTTTTTTCTTAGTTCGGGCCAGAGTTATTATAGTTTACTAAAACTGAAACTAAAATTAAAACAATGAAAGAAAAATAGTTTCATTTCTTGAAATAAAATGAACTATTCTTCTTCTTCTTATAAAGTAAAACGCAAACACACACACACACATATATATATATTTTTTTCCAGCTAATTCAATTTAGTTTAAATTGATGTAAAATAACTAAAATAAAACTGAAAAAAAAAAACTGACAATAAAAAAATAAAAACTACTAAAATTGGCAAAAACGCACACACAAAATAATTAAATTAAATTAAATTAAATTAAATTAAATTAAATTAAATTAAATTAAATTAAATTAAATTAAATTAAATAAAATGGGGGAAAATATAAAAATAAAATGAAAATAAATAATGATTATATAATTATTAAAAATAAAATATAGATTCAAGATATTAATAAAAGCTATAATAGTATCTCAGTGATACTAAAATAACAGTGGTGCAGGCAAATTGAGACCTAAAACACAATAATATTAGGTATTTAAACTATTATTTTACTTTTAAACAAGAATTTAGAAAAAAAAAAAATTAAAACTACTAAAAATGGCAAAAACGCACACACAAAATAAATAAATAAATTAAATTAAATTAAAATTAAATGAAATGGGGGAAAATATAAAAATAAAATGAAAATAAAGAATGATTATGTAATTATTAAAAATAAAATATAGATTCAAGATATTAATTAAAACTATAATAGTATCTCAGTGATACTAAAATAACAGTGGTGCAGGCAAATTGAGACCTAAAACACAATAATATTAGGTATTTAAACTATTATTATACTTTTAAACAAGAATTTAGAAAAAGGTCCTTCATCCATATCTTTAACTAACAATTTAATTCAGGACAAATATGAGCAACTCTGGTCCTGGACCACTGTTCAGACTTCATCTTCAGTCCTAAACATATACTTGAAAATGACAGGAAGGATGTTTCGAGACTAAGGTTAAACCCTTCAGGACCAAAGCTGTCCATCCCTGCTTTAGGACACCTTCATTCCTTTACTGTTGCTTTACAAAGCAGCCCATCTAACTGTCGTGTTATTGTTTTGTCTTGTAGGGGAGAATGGAGGAGTAAGAACAGAAGTGGTGAAGGTGGAGGCAGATGGGAAGGCGGTGGTGACTAACGGGAAGCTGGTGAGCTCAGGGCTGAACGTGAGTCTGATGTCAGATCTGAGTGCTCTCAGACGCAGGGTGGAGGCGGCGGAGACGGGCTTGATCCAGCACCTCCACGTGCCTTTGACGGAGAACGGCGTACAGGAGTGCTCCCAAAGACTGGTGCTGCTGCAGGTACCAACAAACACAAAACATCACTGCTACTGGCAATTACTGATGAAGATCTGATTTCTGCATTGCTTACTCATAAACAGTCCCAATTATAGACACAGTCTGACTTATAATGAAAATTCTGTCATCATTTGCTCACCCTCAAGATGTTTCAAATCTGTGTGAGTTTCTTTCTTTTGTTGAACACAAAAGAAGATATTTCTGAATAATGCCGGTTACTGACGTAATTGACGGTAGCCATTGACTTCAGTGGCATGGAAAAAGTGAATGGCTACCATCAGCTGTTTGGTCACCAATATTTTTGAAACATCTTCTTTTGTGTTCGACAGAAGGAAGAAACTCGTTTAGTTTTGGAACAACTTGACAGAATTTAGATTTTTAGGTGAACTATACCTTTCATGAATAACACACAAACAGTTGTACTTTCCGAAATCTTACTGAAGACACTGAGTGATCACTGACAGCGCAGACTGGAGAAAATAAGCTGTTAAATCTTCTTTAAAAGCTCATTAGAGTCAATTAAAGGGACAGGTCAACCAAAAATCAAAATTCTGACACCGTTTACTCATCCTCGTGTTGTTCCTAAAAGACCTTCGTTTGACTTTAGAACACAAATGAAGATATTTTTTATAATCTCTAATCATTTTTGTCTATGCATTGAAAGTCTACCTAAATTTTCAAGTTTCAAAAATGCATAAAGCACCTTTTAGACAGTAATTATTTCTTATGTGAATAAAATGACATTTCAACATATACGGGGCTAGTCTGTGATTTTAATTGCCATTTTCTCTCACCACACACAGCCGAATTTACAGGAAGGGATCAACTGGAAAATAATTTGTAAATCCTTTTTTGCCACTGCCACTTCATATTGAAACTAAACAGGAAACAGGCTTCCATAGAAAAAAAGAACAGAATAATAGAATAAATGACAGAGTGGAAAATAGTTGGCCTGGAGCGTAAGAATAACAGAATGTGTGGATTATTATGCCAACTACTGATTATATATTATATGAAAGTGGATGTTTTCTACAAGTCTATTAATAGCGGTAGTGTTAGATTGGGGACTGTGATGAAATATAGTTTTTGTTTTCGCCACATCTTCTCTTGATTCATATGAGCTAGTTTTGAGTTTAATCAGAAATTTGCCTAACGATCTGTGTCTGGTCCGTGTCCTCAGGGTGTCCATCGTGATCTGGACTCCATCCGGGACGAGTATCTGCGTCTGAGGGAGAAGATCTTGCGAGAGCTGGAAGGAAGCACTAACGCGGAGCAGACCCGCTACCTGCGCTCTGAACTGGACCACATCAACCAGAAACTGGGCAGCCTGCAGGGCTTCTCAACCGCTTATATCCAGAGGCAAGAAGATTTAAAACAACCGATATGGCATCTATTCATTCTTTTGATTTTCTCTTCCTAAGCCAGCTGCTGAAATGCCTTACTGTCTACAGGAGACATTTAAATCACATAAGAGTTTAGCATGGTTACACTTTACTTGTATGCTTATAGTTACTTACAGTCGTTCTACTAACTATAAGTAACTTTGCATCTACATGTCAACTAAGATTATTAGTTGACCTGCCAGGTTATGGTCAAGGTTAGTAAAATAAGTTGGCATGTACTTACAGTCACTAGAATGTATGTTGGACATAAATATAAAGTGTTAGCAGATAGTAAGTCTACTAATACTCTAATGACCTGCTAGTTGACACATATTTGCTTGGAATAAAGCATTATTCTCAATATGCCATTACACTCCTATCTTGCTGTACCCAAAATGCACATTGAAATGGATTAGGTCCAAAAAGCAACAGTATGAACATAAAAAAATCTGAGACAAAAGTGGACAAAATAAGGATCTGAGTTCTCTTTCAGGCACAGGGACAGTGCGCACCTAAAGAACAGTTTTTTTTTTTTCTCCTGATTCACTTTTTGGTCCTCTTCGGGGGTCCGATTTTGGTGGTTAAAGTGCCCATAATATTCATAATTTTTAAAGGGGTCTGCTAGAATATATTACATGATTTAAAAATCAAAAAAGCATTATTCTTCTCATATTGGGACGTTGCTGCAGGCAGCCTCCTCTTTTCATGCTCTGTCTCTTTAAAGCCAGAGTTTCTGAAAAGGTCTGCTCTGATTGGTCGGCTGGCCAGGTCTGCTGTGATTGGTCAGCTGATTAGAGCATGTCCCTTACTATAATTGGGTTTCATCTCCAGAGGCTTCTTTAGCAGCTGTAAACAGTATTATATCTATGGTTACTATGGCGTCAGTATTGGAAATCTGTAAATCCATACAATGGTTTTTTTCTTGCAGTGTAAATTAGCAGCGTCTCCTTGACCTCTAAATATATAAGCTTTCTCATTTAAATCAACCTATGAATGGCTTACTTGTAGTTGTTTCTTTCCATCAAGGTGTGACAGGAGAATGTATTAGTATAATAATTAATTAGCAGTAATCTTCTCACAGTTTTTTTTCTCACAAGGATTTGTCTGTGTTTCCAGGCTCACTGCTCTTCAGGCTCTGCTCCAGAACCTCCTGCAGGCTGAGGACATCATTAAAGTCCACGAGGCTCGTCTGACAGAAAAAGAGACTTCTTCTCTTGATCTGAAAGAAGTGGAAAAGTACCTCATGACTCTTAAGGTGAACTTAATGTTTATATTAATGTTTATATATATGACCCCTTGTCTTTTTTATCCAGGTACATAATGTGTGTGTGTCCTGGGTTATTATGGTAAATTAAAACTAAAACCTAAACAAAAAAAACTATAATATCTTGAAATAAATGTTACCTGAAATAAAATACACTATAAAAAACTTATTTCAGCTAGTTGCCAAAGCAACATTTCTTATTTGAATTTAGTTTAACTTGATGCAATGAAATAACTACAACTAAAACTGAGATAATAATTAATACAAAAACTATATAGACATTTATGTATTTGTTTATAAAACAAAAACTACTAAAAATGTCAAAAACATACAACAACTAAAAAAAACTAAAATGAAAATGGAAAATTTAAATATTAAAAATGTATATATAAATATTATAAAATATAATATACCAAAAAATAATACTAAAATAACACTACTGTGTGTGACACGCACCATCATTTTGAGTCATTTTGACCCTAAAACACATTTTGAGTTTTATGCACTGAATGAAAAATTATAGGATTAGGATTATTGTTTGTAAAATATAATAATTTAATGGTGGTCGTCATAAAAAAAAAGGTTTTGGAAACAAATGCCTAAAAAAATAAGTCATTTTTGACTGAATTAGGAGATTTATTTAAACATACAAATTAAATAATTAAAATAAGTATTAGAATTAAAATAAATACAGTTATTAAAATATAAAAAAAGTCTTTAATAAAAATATAACACATTTACAATACAGTATATTTAGAAAGTATTCAAACCCATGTTTTTCACACTTTATTATGTTGCAGCTTTAAAATAAAAGTCAGTGTTGTAGTCATTTAAGTCTGAGTTAAGACGGAGACCTGAAAAGAGTCTAATTTGTTCAGACAGTATAAATATGATTTCTTTAGGGCTGACGGAAAGCCTCGTTTCACATCAGCATCACAATAATCGCATGTCTCCAAAAATGGCTCATCTTTACTTCCGACGACTCCAAAACGATTGAGCATGTCACTTATATATTTCTATTTGATTATGTCTTGTGCCGTGCAGACGATGAAAGCAGAGCTGGAGCAGAAGAAAGGTGTTTTGAAGGCTATGGAGACTGAGCTGTCCAAGGCCGTGCACTGGAACAGTCAAATAGACAAATCTTTCCACCAGTGTGATGTTGACCTGTCCAGATACTCAGAGCTCACTGGACAGATGACTGGACCGCTGGCGCCGAATTGTGGCTCAGATTGATAGCAGGTATTGATAAATATGCAGTTCTGGCAAGAATTTGCACATGCACTTTGGGGTTCACAATGATAAATGGTGTAGAGATGTAGAAAGTATGACCACTATAATTTTTCGTGCTTGTTTGCCAGGGTATGGGACCTGGAGAAAAACAGGAGAAAACAGCTGAATCACTACAAGCAAAACCAACTCCATAATGAACAAATGGATTCAGGAAACACGTCAGCGCCAAGATACCCATCCAGATTACTAAATTCAACAGTCTAGACAGTTTGATGGACCACCTCAACCAACAACAAAAAGTCAGTTCAATACACTTAAAATAAAATACCCACATTTGGTCAAGTGTTATTAAATCTGTTACAAAGTCTAGTGAGGTGATTTTTCTAGATGAAATGATCTCATTGGCAAGATTACCTTTATAAAAGGTACTAATATGTACTCTTTAGGGGTAAATAAAAGGTAAAAGGTATTGCCCCAGGGACAGCTTTTGTACCTTTTTTTTTTTCAGAGAGTTTGCAATGGAGGCACTTTTTACTAGAGGTGTAAAGTTTGGTTTTTAGTACCTGAAAACCAAACTTAAGTAAATGTAGAGATACTGTACAGCGGAAATGACTCCATTATTGTCACCGACTCTAAAACCACTTCGGTAAAAAGTCTTAAAGTATCTGATTTAACAGTACTCAAGTATTTCACTCAAACTCAACATAGGCTCAAAGATGGATTAGAGACACACCTTTTTTTCGCATTAAATGAAACTCGTCACAGCGAGTATGAAAGCGCTTAAAAGTTCTCCCACTATTTGATCTTATGTTTTGGAAAATGCTTTTTTTTCTCATCTGAATTTAAGGAGGCTATACTTCTGTTTCTTAACTTGCTTGTTAAATACCTGTAAATGGTATGAAAGAAAAGTAAGTTTGGGTGGAATATACTTATGTCATGCTATTTAAAACTACACTATTGAAATATGGCCTCTCTATCACCAAAGATAGAAATATAAAAATGTGGAGAAGTTATTTTAAGTCAGTTGTGTCATGGAGCATCAAGACCCTCTGACAGTAAGAATTTCCAATGAGGTGTACATAAAAAAGGCCTTTTGATCACGTGGCTCTGTGGTTCAGATCTTGTTGCTCTTCACTCAGTGATGGAACACAGTAAAGTATGTCCGTAGTGCAATTTTCATTAGACTAATTAAGATTTTACTAATATATTCTAATTAAGAAAGTGAATTTTGGATTTGGGTAAAGATTGCATAAAAGAATTAATTGAGAAAATTATGTTGTCAATGAACAGGCACTGTATTCTGAGATCAAAGGAAAGAAAGAAAAAGTGGATGATGTGGTCAAAGATGCAGACACATGCCGCTGCCTCCATAAAGGTAAGACTTCTTGTTTTGATAATAAACATGAAGTGTATGCCCAAATTATGGAAAAGTCTCAGGTCTCATATAACCGTTTTCGCAGGACTATGAGCTCCAGCTGGGCATCTTACAGTGCAGGACTGGAGACCCTGCTCAACATTCCATCAAGAGGACTATGCTGCAGTCTCCAGCCACTGAACTGAGGCAGGAGGGAATCATATTGCATCCACAAGATTTAAAGATTAGGTCCAGTGTTTCACATATAGTACAAAAACATGATGAATTAACATCACAGTTCAAGGATTTACGTTCTGCTTTCATTGACATATAACTGTCTTACTAAAGGCGGCAGAGCTGCAGTCACGCTACAAGAGCTCTTGACGCGGTCAAGCGAACTACTACAGATTCCTTGGGGAAATGATGAAAACATGGAGGAGTTAAAGGTAAATTTTGTATCTGATGTATTGTGAATATATCTTTCAAATAAACTTCCAAACTCAGTTATGATAGGGTTCAATAGAATGAGTTGACATGTACTTGCAAATGGACTTATAGTCAGTAGAATGTGTGTGGGGAACATAAAAATAAAAGTGTTAGCAGATATTAAGCAGACAGCCTACTCATTACTCTAATGACTGCTAGATGACAGAGTTGCAAAGTTACTAACTGTATAGTCAGCAGAAGGGACCATGAAAATAAAGTTTTACCAGTATTAATCGTGCTGGATACCAAGTGCAATACATATAGGAAACAAAAAGGAAACACAAATTATCAAAATGCTTTCTTAAAAGTGAGAATTGGTTTTTATGCTTGCTACCCTTATCTTACACTATTCATATGACTTTTTAATTTTTATTTTTTTTTCTAGATGCGGAACACTAAAATTGACCTTTTGGAGGAAGAACTAAAACGTCTCAAGGACAACCTTAAAGATCAAACACAAAAGAACAAGTCACTGGAGGAGATAGTTCTGGTCACGTTATCGGCTGGAGCTGACCCAGTCTAAAGAAGAGCTTATATCTATGGAGGAGATCAAGAGAACCCAGGCTAGGCAATGCAATACTACTTCAGGAAAGCCTGGACAGCACCCAGAATCAGCTGAAGAAGTTTACAAGATGAGCTGTCCCACCTCACCTTCCTCAATCGAGGAGGAGAAACGCACAAACGCAGGTGGCTGAGGAGCGATTACACCAACCAGCGGGAGGAGTATGAGCTCGCTGTCCGCAAAGAGACAGAAAGAACTGGAGGGGCTCAGTTTGTCCAAAAGTCCCAGTTTGAAAGGGCCATCAAAGAAAAAAGAGGGGCGGGGAGATTGAACGGCATGAAATTACAGCTGGAAGCTGAGGCCTCCCGGCGCAACTGCAGCAGAATTAGAGACCGTCAAAGGTAAGAAACACAGTTGAACCAAGACAATAAATAGCCTAAAGCAAACCTTATGAATCTGAGATCCACATCACCAAGACCAGTGTGCTCAAGGCAACACAACAGAAAGGAGGAGGAATCGTCAACTCTGAGGTTTTAGGATGGATAGGTTAAACTCTGAGAAAAGAGACCTGGAAGAGGAACTCAGAAAGCTTCAGCTTTCATTCTCCCAAGTTGAAGTGGCACGAAGAAAAAGCAGAAGAGGGATGCTCATCAGCAGAGGTCTTCGGCAAACCGAGGGCTAGCAGGTTCAAGAAGGGAACTGGAAGTCACAGATTCAGGTCATAATGCGTCAAAGGGAAGAGACTGAAACATTAGAACACCGGGTGGAACTGGCAGAGGCCAACAGAGTTGCTCAGGAAAAGACCCATGAGATTACCTTGCTGACCCAAAAATCTTCAAGACGAGAGACCAGGCGGAGGAAAGCCTTGGAAGTTGAGAATGAGAGTCTCAGACAGTCTCAGTCTGAACTGCTCTCTAAGCACACTTCAACCACAGAGACCATTAACAAGCTAAAGGTCTCTGAGCAAGAACTACTCATTATAAAGCGCGAGAACAAATGCAGACGCAAAAAACAAAAGAACGAAAAACGAGCACATTGGACAAAAACAGAATGCCATAGGATGCAGAGTCGCATCAGTGAACTGCAGACAAAGGTGAACGAGTTGCAGGCTGAACTGGAAAAGGCGAATGAGGGGAAGTAATCAGGATGAACTCACAAGGAGGAAAAGGATCGAAAACGAGCTGGAGAGGGTCAATAAGATGTGCTGTGAATACACCACTACCATCAACACTATAAGGGTCCATCAAGAGCAGGAAAGTGCTCTGGACGCAGGTATGAGCAGGAGCTTCGCAATTCGAAAGATGAGTTGGAGAGAAGCCAGAAGGAGTATAAAATCACAGTCGAGAATCTGAACAGAGTCAATGCCGAATTGAAAGCTTTGCAACAGCAGCTTCTGACGTGAACAAGCCCTTGTCCGTGAGGGCCAATCAACGCAACGATACCTCTACAAGACCTTAGAAGACAAGAGTCCCTTTCGAGTGCTAAAATGAGAGCACCAGCGAGATCGAGAAGTTGCAAAGCCTCACCACAGAATCTCACCAAAGAGCGTCTGCGGCTTGAGGAGGAACTGAGGCCTGTGCGAACTAGAGCGAGATGATGTGAAAAGAAGCCTGAGCCACCATTGAGAGTTGAAAGAGTTTCCCGATTGTCTGCCATTCAATTCCAGTTACAAACCAGCAATAAACAGAGAACTGGCACAACTGCAGGAACTATTCAATGAACATGAACTAAAGAGAGAGAGAACGTTTAAGCGGTGGAAATTGCCCCAAATCCAAAAAGCAGTCGTCGGGAGGGATTTTTTTCTGACGAGAACATTCCAGCTTGAATCAAAACTGCCATCACCAATTTAAGCTATATCAAAAATGGCTTTGCTGTGCTCACACTTTACTCGCATATTCCATTAACCTTTGAACGCACATTTTCTGCATAAACACTGCATAGTTAAAAAACAAGTTCACAAAAAAAGCTTTTTTAATATGTGCTTTGATAACATAAATAGTTGTGTTGTTCTATTCTAACTATGTTTGAAGCAATATGGTGTTGGTATTATAATTCTTTATTTTGTCAAATCCTCTAAAGAATTATAATGGGAAATGGTTCATATAAATAATCATTTCTCTTTTCTGTTAATAGACATCCTGATTGTCCGAGCGACTGATGCCAACTTACAGAGAAATTGTGCAAGAAAGAGCTATCTTCTAGTCAAACTGAAGCTGTCTGCAACAAGACAAAGGACAAGCAGCAGCGCTCCGGATAGGCGAGCTCCGGCGCATCAAAAACTCCTCCATTGGACAAAACTGAGAGTCAAACAGACCAGGCAGAAGCAACGTCTCCAGGACGAAAATTGATACAATAACCCAGGATTTCAACGTACTGGAAAAAGCCAATACGAGTTAAAGGAAGGGCAGATCAGACAGAGTGAGGCAGATCGAGGACAAAGTACACAGAGACAAGGCATCCTTGCCGAGTGAGATTCCAAAGATTGAGCTGATGTGCACTGGACGTCTTGAAGGAACGCTACAAGAGTTGTTCTTCAGAGCTCGGACATAGGAGATGTCAGGAGCTCATAATGAAGAAGGAGGCTTTGGAAAGGGAACTGAAAGTGATTGAACAGAAATCCCGCTCAATGTTGTCGGTTGTACACAAACCAGTCAGTCTGTCTCTGATCGTAGCTATCAGAACATGACAGTGAAAGGTCTCCGGTGGTGAAGTCTCTCCTTCACCGAGCTTGTAGACTCAAAACCTGCTTGATCAGACCGATTTGCGATAAAGTAACCGACGAGGCACAACTAACATGGCAAAGAAATTGAGGGACAGCCTCAGATCGACCTAGGTGGCTCTGATTGCATCGCTGGGTAATCTACGATGAAGGCATGAGTAGGGTCTCTTACCATTTTACCCAGGCCATGGAAAGCTGGTCTACTTCGGCGCGGAACACCCTGGAGCTCCTGGAAGCCCAGGCTTCTACCGGTTCATCATCGATCAGTCAAACAATGTCTGCATGACAGTGGGACGAAAGGATGGAGGCGGACTCTTGTGGGAAAGGAGTTTAAAGAACCAAGCTTTCTTTCTGCTGACAAAGGGCTGTGACAGGATACCAAAGAATCCTGCAACAGGAAAGATCATCTCACTCTTTCAAGCAATTGAGAACAGAGATCATAGAGAGAGGGTTCAGGGAATTAGACTGCTTGAAGCATCAGATAGCCAGTGGTAGGCCATTCAGTGATCCTAAGGGAGTCATGGATTGCTGTGGAAGTAGCTTACAGGAAAGTTACTTTTGTCGATCTCGACGAGCGAGCGTTGGAAATGAACGATGATTTTGAACTAGACGAGGGCGATGACACCAAGGTTCGTTCTGATGACACAACAAACACCCATGAGAACCTCACATATCTGCAGTTGAAAAAGAGGTGCATCAAAGACAACAAGGGACTGGACTTATCCTGCTTGCCTTTGAAGGACCAGAAGAAGCCAAAGCAAATGCCGTCTCAAAAGAATACATTGAGCAAGAGGAGAGTGGTGATTGTAGACCCTTGGACAACGGCAAAGAGATGACTGTATACGAGAAGCGTACCAGCGAGAGTTAATCGACTATTGACACTTTCCGTGAAACTTTCGGAAACAAGAGTGGGAGTGGGAGGAGATCACTATCGAAAACATCTGATGGCAGCAAGAGTTTACTTATTGTCGATCGCAAAACTGGAAACCCAGTAGACATTATCAAGAGTCCCTAGATGGGGAGTTATGATTAGACAAAAACTCTGGAACAAGTACCGTGCTGGCACTCTGACACTCCACGAGTTTGCAGGTCTGATCACAAGTAAAAGCAGGTAGGGTTCTGAGCTTCTCCATCTGCACCAGCAGTACTGAGGATGTTGCTTACTTGCAGCAGTCCAACACAGATTGCTGCCATCATCTCCAACCCATACCGCAAACGTTTTGCTAGCGTATCCATACGCTCATCCCTCCAACTGTACTACCTGTTGAGGACACAGAGCCCCGTGGGTGGGAGCCCTGTCTTGATACAGAAAACCCTGAGAAGATAACCATCCACGAGGCCACAGCGACGTGGGATAGTGGACAACATCACAGCCTCAGCGGCTCTTGGAAGCCCGGTTTGCAAATGGAGGGATTGTCAATCATGCCTACTGGCCAGCAGACTCTCCCTGAAGGATGCTGTACAAAAAAAAGTATTATCGATGAAGGACATGTCACGTAAAGCTAAAAACAGCACAGAAGGCTTATGCCGGTTTTGGAGATCGTGGAAAACCAAGAGGAAACTTTTCAGCAGCAGAGGCCATTAAGCGAGAAATGGTTGCCTTACGAGGCAGGGCAGAAGGTTTCTGGAGTTCCCAGTACCCTGACGGGGTGGACTCCTAGAGCCAGAAACTGGCCGCCGGTGTGAGCATTGAGGAGGCCATCCGAAGGGATGGCTTGATGGCAAAGGGGCACAGACAGCTGCAGGGACACGAGGAACTACATTAAGAACGGACCGTCCTAAAACCAAACTTAAAATCTCATACAAAACGATGCCTTGGATAACTGCATGGTGGAGGAGGACACTGGCATGAAAGATGCGCCCAGGCTACTTCGATTGTCTTCCAAAGCATAAGCAGCCCCTTACAACGTGTCCTCGGGAACAAACTCTCGTACAGGATCAGAGCAGGGTTTCTGTACGGCTCGAGAAGTGGATACCGCAGAGGCAGTGTTGACTACACCTATGCGGTACTTACAGCTACATGTCATCTTAATTATAGTGTAATTCCTTAATGCTTAGAATGTAAAATTCACATTTAAGAATGATTTTCTATTCAGGAGGTTATAAGTAGTGGCTTTGGGATACAGAATGTAGATTAAGTTCGTTTACCTTAGCGCTGATCAATTGTCTTGGGTAAGCTTAAGATGCTTTTAGGATTTTTATGCTTTCGCAGTGTATTGGATATTTGAATTATTTACACATGGGGAATACTTAGATTTTATTGTGGACATTTAACCAGTAGCTGCGATCGCGGGGTTTCAGTCAGGGCCTTCAGTTAAGCAACCGGTAAATTAACTACGCTTTTAAACATCGACTTTACACATCTCTGTTACAGCTAACGCCAGCCATATGCATATATTTCCCATATTATGTCGCATTACCAGGCTATCAACAACAATGACAGCTGATCAACAATTTCAAAAGTAGGCTAGATTAGGTGGGTTAAAATGCAGAGTAAATTTCCCCTACATGGATCAGTAAAAGTAATCCACCAATACACGGGTTCACTATGCACATTCACGTCACTCTTAAACGACGACAATACCACAGCAGCAAAAGTGTACAAATGCTGGACATCACACACACCACGCCATTAATATATATCAACCACCACATACCACCACCATAACAATGTGCATGATTCAATACTCATCAAATAATAAAGCACTCACCTGTCACTTTTAAATAAAGTCTGTAAAGCGTTGGTATTAAAAAGTACAACATGACCAAATAACTTGTGCTCGGTGCTAGCTGTCAGCCACACACTCATAGCAATCCATAGTTGCAATCCTTTGAAACGGCCATTGCAAACCTTTGTTAGGGACTTAATTCAGTTTCGGTGTAGGTCTTGGTTTTCAGTTATTCCTCTTTGTCTGCAAAAAGAACGCCTTGAAAAATTTTTTAGTAGATTGGCAACAATATCTGGTGTGGTAGGCGGCTGGCGACCACGGGCTGTCATTTTCCTTTTGTGTGAATTTTCACTTGGCATACCTCTGAAATTCCCAACTAAACGCTGGGGGTGGACACTGGGCACGACGCTAGACCCATAGGGCGTGCTGTCATTGAACGTCAAAATTTGATTTGGCTGATGATTCTGTCACTAATGCTCGTTAAGCAAATCAGATTGGATATCTCTTGAAAAAAGGGGAAGCAATATCTGTAGTGCAAGGCCTGCAGACTTTTTTTTTTTTTTTTTTTTTATGTAGGATCTTCTAGTTCAACCGCCAACAAAATCTAAATAATAGGGCATTTTGTGGACATTACACAAAATGGAAATACTCTAAACCACCATTTTATTTTAATAGGGCCAGCAGAGAAGGCCCTGCGGCACCCTAACGGACCACCACCACCGCATTTAACAACGGTGTTCATTATTCCTTATTTGTTATATTCACTAGCCTATATGTTTTCTAATATTTTACTTTGCATATGTTTTATTGACATTTTAGGGGATTTATTCATTTAGCAGACACTTCTGTCTAAAACAACTTACAAATAAGAATGCAAGAAGCAATTCACCACCAACATTATTCCAGTTTAGAAACACTATATCAGAACACCAAGTACTTTTTATTGAACACATCTACTGACTAGACTAGTATATCACATGAATCTATAATTTCAAAGGGAAATATGATTTTTCTTGAGTTTGCCATTAACTAATCTGATTGTGTTTATATGGATCAATTTCAATTAAAAAAACTATCAATTATAAACTACCATTTCTCCGATGATTATACTACAACAGTCTAATCTTGTATGAAATACCACCCCCCCCATGTGAAATGTCACTATACTCTTAACACGTTTTTCTAGGCCATAATTTGAGGGGTGTGATTAAAGGACCCTAACACTTTTTCCCAATATGATTTTGTCCTCAGCATTTTGAAAAAACACTGAATATACGCATGCAGAAGGTTACAAAGCAAAGGAGAGACAGCCAACATTACTTCCATTGGGAACACAAAATTGTAATGAACACAGCATTGGCCTACATCGGACATAATTTAATATTCAAACAATCAGCATCCAAGTGCAATTTAACAAAAAAACATCAAAAAAGGAAAACCCAGGAAAACAATAGAAATTCAGGTCATTTAAACACTAATAAAAAAACAATGTGGAAATCTCAAACCGAACCCAACAATCGGAGATCCTTGCTTCCGTCTCATGAACACAAAACAGCTGGTTTTTGAGCAAGATCAACACTGTGCAACCAACCGTTTCAATATATGAACATGACATGAAAACATAACATTATGAAAAACTGAACAACCAAATAATAAAAAGGAACAGGCACTGGTTTACCAAGCCACCAAAGGGAAAAAAGACTCATGAAACTTTAAAGAATCAATTTCAAGTGGCATCCATCAACCAATTGCTTGCAAAACATTTTAGTTTTCTTATTTTAATTATGTTATGAGAGAGAGAAAGATTAATTATTGTGGCACCAACCTGGTGAATCATGTTTTTGCCACCTTTCAGCACCTTAAGCAAGTTTGTCGGGCTCTCCTTACTAATAGACTAACGGTTGTCAAAACATATTGGTGCATAACAAACCACGGTAATAAGGAAATCAAAGGCCTATATTGAAGTAATTTACGTAATATATAAACCATTCTATTATTACCTATGTAGGATATCATTATAGCACTATCCTATAGTAAAAAAACATGCTTATATTACCACAATTAACAGTGAATCAGCTTTTATCTAAAAGCCATCTAGCGACTCATTTCACGTAGTACAGGGACAAGATTCATGAGCATTTAATCTGTTATATATTTAGTCAATTCTGAGTTCAAACAAGAATAACATACAGATACTCACCATGTCATTCAACCTTAGTTAGAAATTAAAAATACCAGAGCTAAACTTAAGATATTTTGAATCCTGTTAAAGTGCAGTTTTCAGAGTTTATACAATAAGTTCCTACAGTGGAACTGTGTTCCTGTGGAGCTTTTGTAATTGATGATTAAATCAGCATCAACAGGAGCTCCATAAAACAGGGTAATGATGCAGCAGAACAATCACTGATCATCTGTTGAATTTAGCAGAACTTCAGTACAGTAACTCTAGCAACAGTACAGTAAATATATGTTTATCTGTAATTTGTTCACCATACTCCATACAGAATATTAAGATGGCATGTTCAAAAGGTGCATTAAATGCCGTAAATATGATGCAGATGATATTGCACAACCCAATATAAACCTAAAATTACACTGAGACGTATATAAACAGAGTAATTTCCTGTCTGTGAAGATAAATCGTAAAGTACAGCTGTCCTGACCTGAACCAGGCACTCGCACGCAAAGGTCACGCCCCTTCACTGAAAAGAAACTCGTTTGAAAGGCCCATTTCTTCAAAATACAATTTCAGATGAAATAATTTCCCGTTATTGTTGTTGTTTTTTCAATGGACCCAATTTGGGTTTTAATTTTTTCGCGACAAAATAGACAATTTATATTCCGAAAACGCATTGTTCTAATTGTTTCATCTACAGCTACGCTGCACAGTCGTTTAAAAAATAAATAATAATAAAAAAAACTTTTTTTTGTAAAAAACAGATAGCTACGTCACTTTGACGTAGGACCTATTACATCATGTTTCCTGGCACTCAGTAAGTCACGCGTACCAGCAGCTCTCAACCGGGAACCGGCAGAAAAGGACAGCTCCACCACAGCGCGCAGCAGAAAACTTCCTAAATAGGTATATTATTAACTTAATTTAATATTTGATGGTTTACTATATAATAAAATGTTAGTAGTTTAATTACGAAGAGCGACAGTGATTTTGTGTGCTCTCAGAAACGGCTAACTCTAGAGCAAACGTTCGCATATTTTCACTGAAAGCTGATAATAAAATGTAAATCAAAAGAATGTCATTGCTGTTCATATCTTATAACATATGTACATAATTTGTTTCAAGTAAGAACTGTGTAAAAACTGTATTTATTAAGGGCCTGTGTGCATCTTTTTCCTTTATGTATCATTTGTCGACTCGTCATCAGTGAAATTTTTTCCCTTTTGTTTCTTAAGTATTTTTCTGAAACATGCATTGTATTGGACAAATTTGGGGGGAAAGATTGAATTTGGGTTTTTTTCAAAAAAATATAAACACGCTTAAAGGAAACAGAAAAAGATTGTGGAACAAAGACGTCAGGTTTGACACCTTACATACATGGTGCGCAGATGCTGATGCCTAGTTGTAGTGTGTAAGTCCATCTGAATGTCATTGTGAGAGATATTTGGACGCAGGTCTATCTTGGTACCATCTCAATATCACTGAGATTCAGAACAAAGATGAACAAACATTTAGCAATAACAATAATAAGACCAAAGCAGAACAATGTGGAATAGATGTAACATGTACAGTGACACTATGAATCTTTAAGGACATTCTAGACTAAAGGTTGATTATTAATTTTTTTTTTTTTTTTTTTTTTTTTTTTTTTGAAGAACTAATCACTGTGAACTAATCACAGGCGCCTGTGAAATCCCCTTTTTGAACCTTTATTTTTAAGGGCTGGCATTGCCATAGAAAAAAACATTTTTGGTTCCCCTAAAGAACATTTTAGTAAAACAGTTCTTAAAAGAACCATTTATTGTTATCGTGGAGGAACCACTCTTAATTTTAGGAAACCTATACAGACTTTTTTTGATGTAGTGTAAAATGTTAATATTATATCCCAGACGACGGAAAACAATAATATACTGTAATGAATGAATCACAAATACAGTCGTGGCCAAAGGTTTTTGAGAATTACATAAATATTGTAAATTGGAAAAGTTGCTGCTTAAGTTTTGATAATAGCCATTTGCATATACTCCAGGATTGTTATGAAGAGTGATCAGATGATTGCATAGTCCTTCTTTGTCATGAAAATTAACTTAATACCCAAAAAAACCTTTCCCCACTGCATTTCATTTGCTGTCATTAAAGGACCTGCTGAGATCATTTCAGTAATCATCTTGGTAACTCAGGTGAGAATGTTGACGAGCACAAGGCTGGAGGATCATTATGTCAGGCTGATTGGGTTGAGAATGGCAGACTTGACATGTTAAAAGGAGGGGGATGCTTGAAATCAATGTTCTTCCATTGTTAACCATGGTGACCTGCAAAGAAACGCGTGGCAGCCATCATTGCGTTGCATAATAAATGGCTTTACAAGTCAAGGATATTGTGGCTACTAAGATTGCACCTAAATCAAACAATTTATAGGTTCATCAAGAACTTCAAGGAAAGAGGGTCAATTCTTGTAAAGAAGCTTCAGGGGCGTCCAAGAAAGTCCAGCAAGCGCCAGGGACCGTCGTCCTAAAGACGATTCAGCTGCGGGATTGGAGTGCAACCAGTGCAGAGCTTGCTCAGGGAATGGCAGCAGGCAGGTGTGAGCGCATCTGCACGCACCAGTGAGGCGAAGACTTTTGGAAGATGGCCTGGTGTCAAGAAGGGCAGCAAAGAAGCCACTTCTCTCCAAAAAAAAACATCAGGGACAGATTGATCTTCTGCAGAAAGTATAGTGAATGGACTGGTGATGGACTGGGGCAAAAAAGTCATATTCTCTCTCCGATGAAGCCCCTTTCCGATTGTTGGGGCATCTGGAAAAAGGCTTGTTCCGGAGAAGAAAAGTCGTGAGCGCTACCATCAGTCCTGTTGTCATGCCAACAGTAAAGCATCCTGACAACCATTCATGTGTGGGGTTGCTTCTCATCCAAGGGAGTGGGCTCACTCACAAATTCTGCCCAAAAACACAGCCATGAATAAAGAATGGCACCAAAACACCCTCCAACAGCAACTTCTTCCAACAACCCCACAACAGTTTGGTGAAAGAACAATGCATTTTCCAGCACGATGGAGCACCGTGCCATAAGGCAAAAAGTAATAACTAAGTGGCTCGGGGACCAGAATGTTGAAATTTTGGGTCCATGGCCTGGAAAACTCCCAGATCTTAATCCCCATTGAGAAACTTGTGGTCAATCCTCAGAGGCGGGTGGACAAACAAAAACCCACTAATTCTGACAAACTCCAAGAAGTTATTATGAAAGAATGGGTTGCTATCATTCAGAATTTGGCCCAGAAGTTGATTGAGAGCATGCCCAGTCGAATTGCAGAGGTCCTGAAAAAGAAGGGCCAACACTGCAAATACTGACTCTTTGC